>NW_026043295.1:0-45664 GCF_023856365.1 Brienomyrus brachyistius | reverse complement strand
CAAAAGTTGTAATGACCGCCTGAGGTACCTGTCAGCCTTGCCGTAATGAGTCAGTGGGTGTAGCCGGGCTGACACGCTTTTGGGCATCCAATTGCTGAGAACTCCCCTTCGGTTCTGACAAACTGTACGATCACAAGCAGTGACAGCAGAGCCACAGACAAGCTCAACCAACAGAGAGCGAATGGTAAGCACCCAGCACCCGAAGGGCTCAACTGATCACATCCAAACGACTTCCTGATGGGATTGTGTACGTAACTGGTTTACTGTTGTTAATAGTGGTTGAACTTCTATGCAAGTCCCCTTGTTGGGGGAGATGGAATGAATGAAAGCATAAGGTGAAATAAAACCTAAAATAAATCAAAAAGGTTAAACGGGAATCAAACCAAATGAATTGTGTTTCTTATTCAATTGTAAACATCAATTAGTTATGCAACAATAACCTAATTGGATGTTAATGTATTGTGATCAAACTGATTTAGTCTGTGAAGTTGATTCCTGCTTTCAGGCAAGAACCTGTGTGTCCAATTATGCGTGTTGTATCACCGCAGTTGACCACCAGAGACCCAACTCAGATGTTGTTAACCTACTATGGCGGACCACTAGAGGTGCAATTTCAATGGAGTGGCACTGCTATGGCTTGCCACTAGAAGCGCAATTTCAAAATTGAGTGGTAGTTCTATGCCTGACCACTAGAAGCGCAATTTCGAAATGGAGTGGTAGTTCTATGCCTGACCACCGGGGGCGCAATATCGAAATGGAGTTGTAGTTCTATGCCTGACCACTGGAGGCGCGATTTTGAAATGGAGTGGTAGTTCTATGCCTGACCACTGGAGGCGCAATTTCGAACTGGAGTGGTAGTTCTATGCCTGACCACCGGGGGCGCAATATCGAAATGGAGTGGTACTTCTATGCCTGACCACCGGGGGCGCAATATCGAAATGGAGTGGTAGTTCTATGCCTGACCACCGGGGGCGCAATTTCGAAATGGAGTGGTAGTTCTATGCCTGACCACTAGAGGCACGATTTCGAAATGGAATAGTAGTTCTATGCCTGACCACTAGAGGCGCGATTTCGAAATGGAGTAGTAGTTCTATGGCTTGTCACTAGAAGCGCAATTTCAAAATTGAGTGGTAGTTCTATGCCTGACCACTAGAAGCGCAATTTCGAAATGGAGTGGTAGTTCTATGCCTGACCACCGGGGGCGCAATATCGAAATGGAGTGGTAGTTCTATGCCTGACCACTAGAGGCGCGATTTCGAAATGGAGTAGTACTTCTATGGCTTGCCACTAGAAGCGCAATTTCAAAATTGAGTGGTAGTTCTATGCCTGACCACTAGAAGCCCAATTTCGAAATGGAGTGGTAGTTCTATGCCTGACCACCGGGGGCGCAATATCGAAATGGAGTGGTAGTTCTATGCCTGACCACTAGAGGCGCGATTTCGAAATGGAGTGGTAGTTCTATGCCTGACCACTAGAGGCGCAATTTCGAACTGGAGTGGTAGTTCTATGCCTGACCACCGGGGGCGCAATATCGAAATGGAGTGGTAGTTCTATGCCTGACCACCGGGGGCGCAATATCAAAATGGAGTGGTAGTTCTATGCCTGGCCACTAGAGGCGCAATATCGAAATTGAGTGGTAGTTCTATGCCGGGCCACTAGAGGCGCAATTTCGAAATGGAGTGGTAGTTCTATGCCTGACCACTAGAGGCACGATTTCGAAATGGAATAGTAGTTCTATGCCTGACCACTAGAGGCGCGATTTCGAAATGGAGTAGTAGTTCTATGGCTTGTCACTAGAAGCGCAATTTCAAAATTGAGTGGTAGTTCTATGCCTGACCACTAGAAGCGCAATTTCGAAATGAAGTGGTAGTTCTATGCCTGACCACCGGGGGCGCAATATCGAAATGGAGTGGTAGTTCTATGCCTGACCACTAGAGGCGCGATTTCGAAATGGAGTAGTACTTCTATGGCTTGCCACTAGAAGCGCAATTTCAAAATTGAGTGGTAGTTCTATGCCTGACCACTAGAAGCCCAATTTCGAAATGGAGTGGTAGTTCTATGCCTGACCACCGGGGGCGCAATATCGAAATGGAGTGGTAGTTCTATGCCTGACCACTTAGAAGCGCGATTTCGAAATGGAGTGGTAGTTCTATGCCTGACCACTAGAGGCGCAATTTCGAACTGGAGTGGTAGTTCTATGCCTGACCACCGGGGGCGCAATATCGAAATGGAGTGGTAGTTCTATGCCTGACCACCGGGGGCGCAATATCAAAATGGAGTGGTAGTTCTATGCCTGGCCACTAGAGGCGCAATATCGAAATTGAGTGGTAGTTCTATGCCTGGCCACTAGAGGCGCAATTTCGAAATGGAGTGGTAGTTCTATGCCTGACCACTAGAGGTAACCAAAGATATAGCTAGGCGGTTGCCGACGCTAGATGAGTGACACACACATTTAATGCATGCGCATGCTGCTTGTGGCCTTCTTCTGTGCCTTGCACAGTATAAAACCCCTTAAAACAATTACTGAAGCGAGACGGCGCACGCGTTACGGCGACAGATTTAAATTGTGAGTGCACTATATCTCGTCGCAAATGGTGCTTAACCACGGCGGGTCTCAAGCACAGGAGACTCCCAATTTCTAAATGACACACACTTGGCTCACAGCGCAAAGTTGTGTTAAACTTGCTTTGTCTAAAGCAGGCACACACATACGAGTATGATCCTGATAGGTAACTAAGCTATCGGTCTTATGTCCAAGCGCAACATAATTTAGGTTAGAACCTCATAACAAGTATTCCCGTTCGCTAATAGAGAGATCTCTCCCAGGATATATAGAAACGGAGACACTCGTCCGAATTGAACCTGGAAACAAAGCGCTACATCTGAGAATCTCGTCAGACATAGGGTTAAAGTTTACTGCAGTTTAATACGAAAGAACTACAATGAAATCACCGAAAATAAAACAAAATAATATAACTACTAATAATAGAAATAAAAATAACTATAATAAGCCCATATGATCCCGCTTAAATGCCTTCAGATTGCCATGAGTGCGACTTTTGCAACCAGTTGACAGTAGCGCTTCTTCACTGCACGTTCGGTCATAAAAAGTTTAAATTGTGTGCTCAGAATAAGTTTAAACCTTGTGCCTTGTGATTATTAACCAATTTTTATGCTGAATGGTCGGCTCAAACTCAATTGCGAAACACCGTGAGTCTGTTAATGTGTGACTTAAATGGAACTCATTAATAACCAGTATCACGTAATAACCTGGGTTAGAATAGAAGGCTTGTCCAACGAGCTGCGTCACCAGGTAATGTAAACGATCGGTAGCGAGCTCCCTCACGGCCAATGAGAGAGAGTCTCGCGATATTTCAGGCGAATTTGAGGTTTCAGAGCGTAGATCGCACAGGCAGGGATTCTTGTGAGCACTCAATGAACGGAGGCTGAAGTTGTGTAAAAGACATGCATTTATTCCTATAACTAACATAAGACAGACATTACACCTAACAAACAATAAACACGAAATAACGGAGTGGACACAAACAATGTAATCATGAAAATGCAATGACCAGATTTAAAATGAGTAACCTTAAAAGGGAAAATACTGTTCTGCAAAGCAAGCAATTTGTGGAAATACTGTCCTAAAGTAATATAGCAGGTGAATAGGAGTTTAGGTTGTTATAAATGAAAGGAAGTTTGTTTACTTGGTTGCAGAGTGGGGGGGGGGGGTCTTGGCAGTTGGTTGCGGAGGCTGATGAGCTGATGGGTGATGGCACTCAGGGAGGCGCGGTGTTTGCAGCGGTTGTTGGAGTGGAGCCCCTCTGATTCCCTCTCCTGGTGAAGCTTGGGCTTGGTTGCAGTTCTCTGTCCAGCTGGGTCTTCACTGATAGGCTTCAGGAGGGCTTCTTGTGGGCTTCTCTTCTCTTGGGCTGATGTTCTCTGCCTCTCTTCGTGCTGATGGTCTTTTGTTTTCTCCTCCCTTCTGTTTCTCCTCTCCTGGCTTTGTTCTGAGGTGCCAGGTTTTATAGTGTAAAGTTCGTGAATAGGAGTGACCAGGAATTCGACTCCTGGACCAATGGCTGACCATCCATTTGGCGGGCTTTCGGAAGGGGGTCTGTATCAGTCCTTTTGAGATTTATGACCAGAGTGATTTCCCTTGTATTGATGATTTTCGTTAGGCTGGTGTAACTTTTGATATATTCACTTTCGTGGTAACCACTGACCAGATTTGGAAACTGGAGTGATTTTCCATCGGTTTGATACCAAACATGCCATAGCAGCCTAGCGGTTCACACCTCATACCATCTGTAATGATTAATTAATGATTACTTATATTATGTCGTTATGTTATATTACTCACACCTTATTTTATGCCTCACAATCTATATAATTGTAAATATACTGTGTAGCTGCTGGCGCGTTCCAAACTAAATCTCATTGTACTTACAATGTCAATAAAAACATCCATCCATCCATCTAGGCAGGCCAGTGTCGCCTCCATCCTTCCTGAAGTCAGTGATTCCTTTGTCTTTGTGCTGTTTAGTGCCAAATTGTTTGCTGAACTCCAACCTATCAGTTTCTGGACCTCATCTCTGTAAGCTGACTCATAAGAACCAAAGAGATTTACAAATGAGAGGAGGCCATTCGGCCCATCAAGCTCCTTTGAGGAGAACTTAGCTAATAGCTCAAAAATCTTATCTAGCTCTGATTTAAAAGAACCCAGGGTTTTAGCTTGTGTTACAATAACAGGAAGACTATTCCATACTCTAACTACACGCTGTGTACAGAAATGCTTCATCAAATTCGTTTTAAAATGTTCTCCAGCTAATTTCCACTTATGGCCACGAGTTCTGGTATTTAAACTAACATTGAAATAGCCATTTGGCTGAACAGCATCCAGACCTGTTAGAATCTTAAACACCTGGATTATGTCCCCCCTTAGTCTCCTTTGCTCGAGGCTAAACAGATTCAGCTCAGCTAACCTCTCCTCATTAGACATTCCTCTAAGACCAGGAATCATTCTCGTTGCCCTACGTTGCACCTTTTCCAAGGCAGCAATGTCCTTCTTAAGGTATGGTAACCAAACCCGCACACAATATTCTAGGTGGGGTCTTACCAAGGAATTATATTATCGTAGCATCACTTGCCTTGTCTTAAACTCCACACACCTAGAGATGCAATGTGCCTTCTCGCGTGGTGTTCCTGCAGAGGGAGTCTGTGAGTGCTGGAGATTGGGGGAGGGGGCAGTGTGGCTATGTCTGCTCTGTGTTCCTCCAGACGAGCAAAGAAGCTGTTTAGCTCCTTTGCTAAAAGGGCGTTGCTGTTAACAGTGACGGTGTTGTTGCCTTTGAAGTTTGTAATGTGTTGTATTCCCTGCCACACCCACTGTGGGTTGTTGTATGTGAAGTAGACCTCTATTTTCTGTTTCTCTGCCTGCCTGGCAACCTTGATGCCCCTATTCAGGTTAGCTCTGGCTGCACTCTGTGTTCTTGACTGCGCTGTCTTGTCCTGTAGTATTGTATTGTTGCTCTTGTGTTTATCTTGCACTTTCTCCCTCTGTTTGTGCTCCTTTCACTCTGTATAGTTCTATCTTGCCCGCACTTGTGTCATCTTGTGTTGTTTCTGTTTTTCTTCTTTGTGTTGCACCGTGGTCCAGGAGGAACAATGTTTCCTTTCACTGTGTACTGTGTATATTGCTGAAATAACAATAAACCCACTTGACCACCTGCCTCAATTCATCCTGAAGAGTTTTCCAATGTTGTTCAAAGGTCTGTTTGTTTCGAGTGAAGGACACGCCCCTGGACGTGCTGGATAAGGGGACCACAGATCAGTGTCCTCAGTCCTGCTTCTCCCTTCAAAGCTGAGAGGAAGATGACCCGCCTGCTGCTTCTGGTTTTGGCTTATGGAGCTCTGCTTATCTCCACAGAGGCCCAGCAAGATTACCACAGTCTCCCTGCACTCACAAGACGGCCATTAAACTCGCAGTCGAAAATGCTCATCAAGGAACCCGTCAGCACATGAATTTCTATAACATCCAGGGCCGTCCGAAGGTAACTGCTGAGAAAGTGTTTACAAAAGTGTGAAACTTTCATCATCTGCAAGCTGAACTAATGAGTATCACATTGATTTTGATGTTTTAATTTCAATGCATATGATGCTTAATGTCTCTTCACAATGAAAGTGATGGTTGTATATCTCAGCCCTGGTCAATTTTACCTTCTCACAGTTTCTCTCTGAATCTGCTGCAGTCAAGTCTGTGACAGTTTGCCATTTTTTGGGTGATTATTGTTTGTTATATTGCCTTTAAAACAGTTGTAGGCAATTTTGTATATAACGTGTTTATGTGATTTAGATCAGCAGTGAATACATTGACATTGAGATTCTCTTGAGAGCAACAAAATGTCCAAAGTCAACTGCAACAGACCATCGGGCTGACTGTATTTTCATGGACAAGAGGGTAAGTAAAGAGTCACTGTGACTGTGAGCATTGGACATATCAGTTAGCAAATTAATTTAGGTTCATGTTAACTTTTTTGATGCCCTGCGGGGGAAAGTTAGCCAACAATAAAGTAACAAATACATAGGTGGCCTCAAAGAGCCAGTTCCTTCACCTTATTCTCAAATTTTAGTAGGTTTACAGGCTTAAAGGCTGGATTACCAGGCAGAAGCAAATGCTAATCATCTGAGGGGTGACCTGTAGATTATGCTTCGAGCTATGAACCCTAGCTGGCCTTATTTAAAGACCTGTGGGCTGTACTACAAAGCGGGTTTTACATACCCAGAGTTAACTCAATCGAGCCAGGTTAACTAAAACTCATTGTTGAAATCAGCCTTAAATGGCAGTGTGGTGTTTTGTGGTGAAAGGGCAGGACTTAACTCTTGTTTTAATTAGAAAGCCAGTAATTAAACCTGGTCAGAGCAGGGTAGATGTGCAGTGTGAATTACCCTTTAAATTTACCTCTTTAAATAGTGAACTACAGGACCACTTAGCTTGATCGGAGGACAGTATTTTAATACAGAGCAGTGTTCAGTTAAACGGGATTTGTTGTTCATACTTTTAGATGAACTTGCTTTGTATAATATAGCCTTATGGTGACCCTGCTTTGGAAGCTCTTTCCTCTAAAATTGTTCTGTGTCATTAAACCCTGCACTCCAGCAGCTCTGCCTTAAATCATTAGATATATCTTTACTACACCTTCTCTCACTGTATTTATTGCCCACCACTCTTTAAATACTGTTTTTGTGTGTCTGTGTGTTTTTGCAGCCATTCATTAACTGTAGAGTTTGCAGCAGACGGTCTGGTAATGATCTTACACATCCATCAAATGACTGTGTACCAAACAAGAAAGTGGATGAAGTAAGTGTAGAGAGTCTTAGCATTATGGAAATGTAACAGGTGTGTGAATTGTGTCTAAACATGTGGTTAAACTTTGATTGTGTTTGTACATGCAAAAATTTGATCAGAGTACTGTTTATTAATGACAATGTTACTTTTAATCTGAACAACAGTGGCAGCACCAAGGAAAAGCTTGGGGGGGGGGGCTCTAGCTCCTCCTCCAATGACCATAGTACCCCCACAGCACCCCCAAAATATTGGTTTCATTTTTTCTTTAACTATCTGTAAAATCTGTATATTGTGTAAGACATTTTTGCGGTTTTTACAGCATACTTGTAGTGTATTTTTTCTTCAAAGTACACATAGAGGCTCTGTGAGCTAGACGTTAGAATTTCATATTTTATCCTATTTTATCCATGCTGTAGCTTATCGTGCTGTGTGCTTCTATACACCATCTACATAAGCTGAAAAGCTAAAGCACCCGGTCTAAATAATCTCACTCCCCTATAGCACCTGTAGCATTAAGTCACTGGCGCTGCCACTGCTGAATAAACGACTCCAATCTGACTAAACCGCTTAACTTTTCCTCCCCATGTTACATTTCAGGACAAACGACGTAATATGTGTCCTTCTGATAAACCTCTTCTCAGACCTAAAACTGCCTTGGCTTCCAAGGACACTAAAGAAGCTGAAGGAGACCGTCTGACTGTTTCTGATGGCTGATGGTCCTGCAATGTGGACCAGAGGAGGAAACTGGGAGGGAAAATGCTTTGCTTTATATCATGCCCACCCAAAGCCCCCAGTGAGTAAGCCATAGGCGCCGATAGGATGGAAAAACTCCCAAGAAGGAAGAAACCTTGGGAGGGACCAAACTCAAAGGGGGAGCCCATCCTCCTGGGGCCGGCAAAGTGTAGGTGCAGGATCACAAAAAAACTTGACGAGAGAAACGAGAGAATTCGACTGTCCCTCACAAAAACTGTAAAGTTTTAGTGGCTAAATTGCTTTTTCTATGCCTTTTCAAACAGGAGGAGATTTGTTTGGCTATACGTAGAAATTTTCTATACAATTTAGACAGCACAGAATCATTAACCTACTTTAATGCATTTATTAATACAACCACATATTTCACACATTTTGACATCAGTCATGCAGTGAAGATACAGTCTCTTTATTTCTTGACGCCAACCCTCCCCATTAATCCGGGCTTGGGACCGACACCTAGTTGAGCTGGCTTTCTCCCTTAAGTGGCTGGGTTAGGCTAAACTATGCACATATTTATGAAGACTACTATAAATTTATAAAGACCTCCCTAAATATGTAGTCTAACAAAACGCAGTTTAAAGAAGGTAGCCTACCTGGTAAACAAAGAAATTAAAAGGCCCACAGCATATAATCGGGCTATATCCAAGCAGTTTTTTAAGAACGTAACCTACATGGCGAAATTGAATTACTTTCTGGACCAACAAACGCAACCAGACATGAACATTATGCACCTTCCTAGTCTTGATGTATGTCGTCATACAGATGAGGACGTTAAGGCAGCCTTTAGGTCCGACCCATCATGCACTGCAGTTTTTTGCAAATTCCTCAGATGGAAAACCATTAAATACCTCTTCTATTACCTTATATTACCTTATATTCATGTAATAAATATACAAATATCAATTAGTTGGAAATCAGCCAGACAGACGTAATTACTACAAATGGTTTCCACTGTATTTGTGACTCTGAGTGCCGCAGGCTTGGATGCAGTGCCGCACCATTTTGGGCATGCACTGGCATGCACTGGCCAATCATGTAGCACTTCTCTCATAAATATTAATGAGACATCACCTACCACCCTGCAAAAAAGAAATTTGCCGCTCGTCCCCCTGCACATGAACCAACATGGCTGTCTCAACCAGCGGAGCTCCGGAGCCTCTGGAGAAACACGCGGCAAAAAAGGCTCGCATACGGTCTTCCAGAGTTTGGGAATACTTCAGTCATGACACCTTTTCTGCGCCTCTACTGTAGCTGGCGTTAATGACGCTGTTTCAGCCATTTTATATTTTCTGTTTACTTATTCTGTCATGTAAGACTGAGACAAATTATCGTTTACGACTATTCTTACACACTGTAGCCTGACTTGCTGACTTAAGTAAGCTTAACTATAAGCTACCTTTGCTAGTGTTTGTGAATAACATGTTTCTCTAGTTATGAAATTATTCCATGTTTTAGCATCTGTTTCAACATTAAAGTCAAATTGGTATATTGAAATATGTAAAAACTATTGAACTATTAGCTTAAGTCTAACATAGAAAATCCTACTGAATCTCTTAAGATTTTCCTTTTTTGTTAATGCACTAATGTTTAAGAAGTGTCTTAAATTGAATTTCAGATTTGTGTGTGGGTGGGAGTGGGTGAATTGTATTAAATTCATACATTCATTCTTTTGGCTCAGACATTACTGACCTAAAACAAATTGAGGCATTGGGTAAGTGCTTAAATTAGCTACTAAATGGCAAAAAATATTCTAAATATCACATTTTCCATTCTTCGGTATAATTTTAATGAATCACCTATGCTGCCAAACATTAACGCATAGATTGTCACAACACTCTATGTTTTAGTTCTTCTTTATGTGTATAGGACGGTGTGATGGTTCTGGTGGTGGGTGTGGCCGACGCTGCTCGCGATGTTTGGCTATGCTGCAGTCCCAGGGACCAAGTTGGAACACATTTCCACCTTCAAGCTTAGGTGGAAAAACGGCACCGAGACCCAGCAGCAGGACAACTTCTTGTCCAGACAACCAGCCCTGCTTCATCATTGAAGTAAGCCCTGTGAACAGGAGCGAGATGTACTTCTGCAGTGGATGTTATAGCGGAAAGAACATCCCCATCCTCACGTCTGCCGGAGTGCCCCCTCAAGTGGGTGTGTGACTTAACTCGATGGATGAATTGGACAGAATGTACTGTTACTAGAGGTCGACCGATATGGGTTTTTCAAGTCAAGGGTCAGGCGATGGCCGATATATGCTGCTGATTTTTTTTGGCCGATAATTGGACGTTTTCCCCTCTATTTGCATGGTAAAATATCACACTAATAATAACAAACGATACACAAAATTTCTCAATTTAGCATTTATTGAATACTCAACTTGGAAACAATAACACATTTATAAACAATAAAAATAGCAGCATCAGAATCTCTGTTAGTGCACAATATAGCAGCAAACTCCTCATGTTTGACGGAAGGAAATTTGTAAACAATACAAAAAGGAATAAGCATGTTATCTTTAGTTGTAATCCCACTTCCAGTCCCTGAGTCTTACTCACCACACTCATACTTCACAGCAAACAGACAGCAGTTAATTAACCAGAAGAGAAAAATGCAAAAACACAACAGAACTTGTAAATAATAACAAACTAATAGACAATAAAAATAGCAGCATCAGAATCTCTATTAGTGCCAAATATAGCAGCAAACTCCTCATGTCTGACGGAAGGAAAATTTGTAAATACACAAAGGAATGAGCACATCTTCAGTTTTAATCCCATTTCCAGTCCCTGAGTCTTCCTCATCCCACAAGCAGGCAAGGCATGTCACCCCGGTTGTGTGACACTTATTTTATATAATAAAATAAGTGCCCCCTGCGGCCCCAGAGCCCGAGCAGCCGTCTCCGCTGCCTGCAGCTACCGCGCCCACGTCCGAGGCGCTTTCCCTGCCTGCAGCTCCCGGGCAGGCGCTCCCTCTGCAGCCTGCAGCTCCAGTCCCTGGCCCCACTCCAGTCCCTTCTCCCCCTGTGACTCTGGTACCCTCACCCCGACGAGCCCGACCCCGGCCGCAGGTCCTTATGTCTGTGTCCCATAAGGGGAGAGGACACAGACGCACGGCTGGGGTCCCACCCGCCCAGCCCCCTGGCTCGCCCTCCCTCGCCGGCGCTAGGGCTTGGTCGGCACCTGCGGGTCCTGGCCCTCCGGGTCGGCTGTCGTCTGCGGGTCCCCCTCCGCGGCCTCGTCGCCCTGCCTCGGTCCCTCCTCCGGCGTCTTATCGGTTGCCTGCGGGCCCCCCGACGGCGGCTCCTCATTCGCCTGCTGGTCCTCCCGCTCTGGCGTGTCGGAGGACGTCGCCGTCTGCTGCGGCTCCCCCTCTCTCCTTGCCCTCGCCAGGGTCCCTTCCAGCTCCTTCGTCCCCTTCCCTGGTCTCCCCTCCGACTCCCTCCTTCGTCCCTGCGTCTGTCCCTCACCCCGTCTCCTCGGCCCCTCCGGCTCCGGCCTCCCGGCCGCCTGCAGCCCTTCCGGCTGCCTCCCATCGCCCGCTGGGTCTCCCTCGGGCTCCTCTTGGTTCCCCCTCCTTCTCTCCCTGGCCTCCCGTCTTTGTCCCTCCTGCCTCTGCTCCCCCTCGCTTTGTTCCTCCTGTCTCTGTCCCTCCTCTCTTTGTCCCTCGTCCCTCTGGCTTCTGCTCCTCTTTCCCCGATGTTCCCTTCGTTCACTCCCGGTCCTTTTGTCCTGCCTGTTCCCTCCGTGTCCCCCTTTCTGATCTGTTTCTCTGCCTTTCCTGTCTTATGTCAAGTCTTGTCCTGGCTCCTTCCCCTGTGCCAGTTCTGTCTGTCCGTTCTGTTCCCTGTCCCTCATTAATGAGGTTTTATATAGATATACATATATGCCCGGCTTGTCCGCTCCTCGTGTGTGCCACGCCCCCTGATTACCCACGTGTGCTTCCCTGATCGTCTCCTGCTTTGCCCGATTACTTTGATTAGTCATGACCTATTTTAAGTCCTGGTCTTACCTGTTTGCCCTGTCCGTCATTGTAGTTTGTCAATGCCTGCGTTCCGTCCTGCTCTACCCGCTCCGTTTCCCCGATTAAAGACCCGTTTTCACAAACACAAAAAAAACTATATGTATACATATACATACACTGAACAAAAATATAAACGCAACACTTTTGTTTTTGCTCCCATTTTTCATGAGATGGACTTAAAGATCTACAATTCATTCCAGATACACAATATTACCATTTCTCTCAAACATTTCTCACAAATCAGTCTAAATGTGTGATAGTGAGCACTTCTGCTTTGCTGAGATAATCCATCCCACCTCACAGGTGTGCCACATCAAGATGCTGATCTGACATCATGGGTAGTGCACAGGTGTACCTTATACTGCCCACAATAAAAGGCCACCCTGGAATGTGCAGTTTTGTCTCACAGCAAAATGCCACAGATGCCACAAGCATTGAGGGAGCGTGCAATTGGCATGTTGACAGCAGGAATGTCAACCAGATCTGTTGCTCGTGCATTGAATGTTCATTTCTCAACCATAAGCCGTCTCCAAAGGCGTTTCAGAGAATATGGCAGTACATCCAACCGGCCTCACAACCGCAGACCACGTGTAACCACACCAGCCCAGGACCTCCACATCCAGCAGGTTCACCTCCAAGATCGTCTGAGACCAGCCACTCAGACAGATGATGCACGGCCCCATGTTGCAAGGATCTGTACACAGTTCTTGGAAGCTGAAAATGTCCCAGTTCTTGCATGGCCAGCATACTCACCGGACATGTCACCCGTTGAGCATGTTTGGGATGTGCTTGACCGGCGTATACGACAGCGTGTACCAGTTCCCACTAATATCCAACAACTTCGCACAGCCATTGAAGAGGAGTGGACCAACATTCCACAGGCCACAATTGACAATCTGATAAACTCTATGCGAAGAAGATGTGTTGCATTGTATGAGGCAAATGGTGGTCACACCAGATACTGACCGGTTCTGAGTCCCCAGACCCCCAATAAAGCAAAAAACTGCACATTCCAGGGTGGCCTTTTATTGTGGGCAGTATAAGGTACACCTGTGCACTACCCATGATGTCAGATCAGCATCTTGATGTGGCACACCTGTGAGGTGGGATGGATTATCTCAGCAAAGCAGAAGTGCTCACTATCACACATTTAGACTGATTTGTGAGAAATGTTTGAGAGAAATGGTAATATTGTGTATCTGGAATGAATTGTAGGTCTTTAAGTCCATCTCATGAAAAATGGGAGCAGAAACAAGAGTGTTGCGTTTATATTTTTGTTCAGTATATATATTTATGGGTGTATCGAGACTAGATGGTCAGTATGGATAACTAAGGTGCACTAAAACTGGGTGAGCAGGCAAGGCATGTCACCCAGGTTGTGTGACAATTATTTTATATAAATGTATATATGTATATATATATTCCATCCACCATCCCTCCTTTACGGAGAACTGCGTTATTTTTATTGTCCATTACGAAAAAAATAAAAAAACTATATATATATATATATATATATACATATATATTTATGGGTGTATCGAGACTAGTTGGTCATTATGGATAACTAAGTTGCACTAAAATTGGGTGAGCAGGCAAGGCATGTCACCCAGGTTGTGTGACAATTATTTTATATATATGTATGTATATATTCCATCCACCATCCCTCCTTTACGGAGAACTGCGTTATTTTTCTTTTCTATTGCTAATAAAAAAACTATATATATGTACATATATATATATATATATATATATATGGGTGTATCGAGACTAGATGGTCAGTATGGATAACTAAGGTGCACTAAAATTGGGTGAGCAGGCAAGGCATGTCACCCAGGTTGTGTGACAATAATTTTATATATATGTATATATATATTCCATCCACTATCCCTCCTTTATGGAGAACTGCGTTATTTTTATTGTCTATTGCAAAAAAAAACACAAAAAAACTATATATATATATATATATACACATATATATTTATGAGTGTATCGAGACTAGTTGGTCATTATGGATAACTAAGGTGCACTAAAATTGGGTGAGCAGGCAAGGCATGTCACCCCAGTTGTGTGACAATTATTTTATATAAATGTATATATATATTCCCTCCACCACCCCTCCTTTACGGAGGACTGCTTTATTTTTAATATCCATTGCGAAAAAAAAACACAAGAAAAAGAAAAAATATCTATATATATATATACATATATATATATATATATATATATATATATATATATATATATATATATATGGGTGTGTCGAGACTAGATGGTCAGTATGGATAACTGAGGTGCACTAAAATTGGGTGAGCAGGCAAGGCATGTCACCCAGGTTGTGTGACAATTATTTTATATATATGCATATACATATTCCATCCACCATCCCTCCTTTATGGAGAACTGCGTTATTTTTATTGTCTATTGCAAAAAAAAAACAGAAAAACTATATATATATATATATATATATATACATATATATTCATGGGTGTATCGAGACTAGATGGTCATTATGGATAACTAAAGTGCACTAAAATTGGGTGAGCAGGCAAGGCATGTCACCCAGGTTGTGTGACAATTATTTTATATAAATGTATATATATATATATATATTCCATCCACCATCCCTCCTTTACGGAGAACTGCGTTATTTTTCTTTTCTATTGCTAATAAAAAAACTATATATATATACATATATATTTATGGGTGTATCGAGACTAGATGGTCATTATGAATAACTAAGGTGCACTAAAATTGGGTGAGCAGGCAAGGCATGTCACCCCGGTTGTGTGACAATTATTTTATATATATATTCCATCCACCATCCCTCCTTTACGGAGGACTGCTTTATTTTTAATATCCATTGCGAAAAAAAAACACAAGAAAAAGAAAAAATATCTATATATATATACATATATATATATATATATATATATATATATATATATATATATATATATATATATATATGGGTGTGTCGAGACTAGATGGTCAGTATGGATAACTAAAGTGCACTAAAATTGGGTGAGCAGGCAAGGCATGTCACCCAGGTTGTGTGACAATTATTTTATATAAATGTATATATATATATATATATATATATATATATATATATATATATATATATATATATATATATATATATATATATATATATATATATATATTCCATCCACCATCCCTCCTTTACGGAGAACTGCGTTATTTTTCTTTTCTATTGCTAATAAAAAAACTATATATATGTACATATATATATATATATATATGGGTGTATCGAGACTAGTTGGTCATTATGGATAACTAAGTTGCACTAAAATTGGGTGAGCAGGCAAGGCATGTCACCCAGGTTGTGTGACAATTATTTTATATATATATGTATATATATATTCCCTCCACCACCCCTCCTTTACGGAGGACTGCTTTATTTTTAATATCCATTGCGAAAAAAAAACACAAGAAAAAGAAAAAATATCTATATATATATACATATATATATATATATATATATATATATATATATATATATATATATATATGGGTGTGTCGAGACTAGATGATCAGTATGGATAACTAAAGTGCACTAAAATTGGGTGAGCAGGCAAGGCATGTCACCCAGGTTGTGTGACAATTATTTTATATAAATGTATATATATATATATATATATATATATATATATATATATATATATATATATATATATTCCATCCACCATCCCTCCTTTACGGAGAACTGCGTTATTTTTCTTTTCTATTGCTAATAAAAAAACTATATATATGTACATATATATATATATATATATGGGTGTATCGAGACTAGTTGGTCATTATGGATAACTAAGTTGCACTAAAATTGGGTGAGCAGGCAAGGCATGTCACCCAGGTTGTGTGACAATTATTTATATATATATGTATATATATATTCCCTCCACCACCCCTCCTTTACGGAGGACTGCTTTATTTTTAATATCCATTGCGAAAAAAAAACACAAGAAAAAGAAAAAATATCTATATATATACATATATATATATATATATATATATATATATATATATATATATATATATATATATATATATGGGTGTGTCGAGACTAGATGGTCAGTATGGATAACTAAGGTGCACTAAAATTGGGTGAGCAGGCAAGGCATGTCACCCAGGTTGTGTGACAATTATTTTATATATATGCATATACATATTCCATCCACCATCCCTCCTTTACGGAGAACTGCGTTATTTTTATTGTCTATTGCAAAAAAAAAAACAGAAAAACTATATATATATATATATATATATATATATATATATATATATATATATATATATATATATTCATGGGTGTATCGAGACTAGATGGTCATTATGGATAACTAAAGTGCACTAAAATTGGGTGAGCAGGCAAGGCATGTCACCCAGGTTGTGTGACAATTATTTTATATAAATGTATATATATATTCCATCCACCATCCCTCCTTTACGGAGAACTGCGTTATTTTTCTTTTCTATTGCTAATAAAAAAACTATATATATATGTACATATATATATATATATATATGGGTGTATCGAGACTAGTTGGTCATTATGGATAACTAAGTTGCACTAAAATTGGGTGAGCAGGCAAGGCATGTCACCCAAGTTGTGTGACAATTATTTTATATATATGTATATATATATTCCATCCACCATCCCTCCTTTATGGAGAACTGCGTTATTTTTATTGTCTATTGCAAAAAAAAAACAAAAAAAACTATATATATATACATATATATTTATGGGTGTATCGAGACTAGATGGTCATTATGAATAACTAAGGTGCACTAAAACTGGGTGAGCAGGCAAGGCATGTCACCCAGGTTGTGTGACAATTATTTTATATATATGTATATATATATTCCATCCACCATCCCTCCTTTATGGAGAACTGCGTTATTTTTATTGTCTATTGCAAAAAAAAAAACAAAAAAAACTATATATATATATACATATATATATATGGGTGTATCGAGACTAGAAGGTCATTATGCATAACTAAAGTGCACTAAAATTGGGTGAGCAGGATAGGCATGTCACCCCAGTTGTGTGACAATTATTTTATATATATGTATATATATATATATATTCCCTCCACCACCCCTCCTCTACGGAGGACTGCTTTATTTTTATTTCCATTGCAAAAATAAAAAATTTTAAAACACAAAAAAAAAAAAAAAAAACGAAAATAATAATAATAAAAATAATTTTGAATGTGTATTCAAATAAGTTTGAATGTGTGTGAACTATATATAAATATATATATACACATGCATATACAGAAATATATACACACACACACATATATATATATACACACACACACACAGACACACACTCACATAAACACATACACACACTGTGTACAGTCTTATGCAAAGGTTTGGCACCCCTTGACAAATAACATCTTTTCAATTACAAAAGCAACAATATCAGTTAATACAGTCTCTTTAGGAACTGGGGGAAAAATACACAATATTTTCAGCAAACATTGATGAATAGTTACTTTTTATGCCATAAATTGAACAAAATTACAAAATAAAAACATTATTATGGCACTCTGCAAAAGTTTGGGCACCCTACGTAATCAGTACTTAGTAACACCTCCTCTGCCAGATATCACAGCTTACAAGCGCTTCTTATAGCCAGCTGAAAGGCTTTCAGTTCTTGTACTTGGGATTTTCTCACATTCTTCCTTGCAAAAGGCTTCTAGTTCTGTAATATTCTAATATATCAAGGGCTGTATTGTCAAATAGGAGATCGGCAGCATTCTCCCACCTGAGAAAACTGTACTACAATGCCCTTGATAGTGTGTAGAAACACACTCGTCAGCTCTAGTCCTCCTGTAACAACGCAAAAGGACTGGCAACCCTCAGGTATTTATGCGTGCGATTGTATGATAAATTCACCCTGACAGTCTCACACTTCTCTTGGTACCAACAGGTCTCATGGAATATATAAAAGGCAACTGCAACAATTATACTCGGCACTAAACATCGAGGCACGGAAATGCAGCAGAGCTTGTGTATTTCTCAGGATGCATTCTAGTAAAATGCCCGGAAAATGAGCTAAAGACATATTTCAAGGGGCACTATATAAAACCGATGGAAATTTTACTGATTAAATAAAAGGAAAAGCATCGTTTGAAAAATCACAAATGTTTCTAAGATTCAATGCATCGCTTTTTGACCACATCATAGCGATGAACACATCATTGTTCCTGACAATGTCCTAATACAGAAATAAAACTTTATGTTGGTAAACTCAAAAAGCCTTCAGCTGTCACACTGGCTAACGATCTCAAACGATTATAAAGCAGCATTTTGAAAAGCGCTGTTTTAAAATAACAGATACAACACTTACCTTGTCTTCTGGCCAAATGCTTTTCACGGCTTGGCACTCCAACGGTGCTGAAACGAAATTTGTATTTCCTCCTACCTCGTTGGCCCTTCAGTTCTTCTTTTCTCCCTTTGGATGTTTTTTTCCTTCTTCTTTGGATATTGTTTTTTATTTTTGTTTGTTTTTTTTTACTTTGCATGTTTTTCCTTCTTCGGATATTATTTTTTTGGCTTATTTTTTTAGACGATGTTTTTTTCGTCTTCTTTAAAAATTGATTTTTTTCGTCTTCTTTAAATATTGTTTTTTTTTTCATCCTTTTGATGTTGTTTTACGGAACAAGAGCCGTACAGTGCTACTCTATCAGGAGGTAGCGCCAACTGAACGCCTTGAAGCAGTACCCAGCTCTTTTATAGGGAGCGTCAACCCGAAGTCAAGTTCTAGAACGTTGTTGCACTCACTTTTCATTGGTTTCCCAGCTATGCTGTCAGAATAATGTTTGCTGATTGGTCGAAAATTTTAAAACGTACCCGAGTACTGTAAAAAAAACTCAAGATCTTGCTACCCTACGGAGCACCCATAAGGTGATTTTTTTTATACGTTATATGCAGCTATTTGTAGCAGGCCGTAATTAGACTAATCCACCCTTTGTCAATAAAGCCAACAAGAGAACAGGTTGCCCAAAGTTTGCTCAGGTACACGCCACAGCACAACCTTAAAAACACATCCAGCACAAATCACACTAGTGAATGACACAGCAAATCACAGCAATAAAAAAGACCCCTATGGGCAATCCAGCACCCAGACTACAGGTGCCAAAAGGCCCAGCCTGCCTAATAATGAACCCAAAATATACATACAACAAAGAAAAAGACACAAACAAAAAAGAAAATAAAACTAGCCAGCTGCTCCCACTAAACCCCGCTCCCGAGGCCACTAAGCCGGCTGACTTGATAATACACGATACAACCTCAGATAAAACATATTAAAGCAACACCAGGGAGGTTTACAACCTGATCCTTAAAATTATCGACCCGTAATTCCACCTTGAAAACCCCTAAAGAACAGTAGTTTACCCCATGACTCACTGCCCCATTCAAACAAAAAAAAAACAGGTTTTTGGGGTAACCTTTAGGTCAGCTCTTCAAAACCAGGTATGAGGACTCTTCAGCTAATCAGTCCTCTAATTAGAAATCTAATTAGGGAGTTGCAGCGAAAACCTGCATACACACCGGCCCTTTGCGGATAAGATTGTTCACCCCTGAAACAAGCAAACAGAAAGGCTGCTACACTGCAAATTCAATATGCCCGCCGATGCTCCCCCAAATCTATCAGGACCCTGCCTGTCTTTCCCGTGCCTGCTCCTTTGCCAATATGCCCTACCATCGGAACATGCACAGCCATCTCGCCCCGGCTATGCCTCCAGTCCGAACTGCAGTTCCTATACCTGCCTATAATTGCCTGGCTACAATCCATCCCCCAAAATGAAATTGATGACCCAACGATCACAGCTAAGAATTCTATCCCCAAACCACTGGTCTTCCTCCCCAACCGAACGATCATTCACTGACCGTGGTAACTTATAAGGGTTGGTATGATGACCAGTGGTGGACCTCACCGAACGTTTAACTGGTCTCTACACCTCGGGGGGGACATAACCTCCTCCATTATACGAGGCCTACTTGTGGATGCTCTATTGCGACCCCTCCCACCAGCCCTGTCCCCGTAAAACCACAGAGTCCTCATCCGATTCCATTTCTGTTGCCCCTGTGGGCAACCCAGACTCAGGAGACATTACCAGAACATCTTCCCCTGACATAACAACCCCCTGTGGTACTGGACGCAACTCTGTTCGGTGAACTTGACGGACAACCCCGTCCCCCTCCATTGGAGTTGCAGAGTAAACTGCACCCTGATCTTGGGGACACCGAACTACCATATACAAACAGGCATCCCAATGATCCTGTATTTTACCTCGAACATGGTTCCGCAAACACACCAGCTGACCTTCATCAAACCCCTAATCATTAACCAACTCATTGTGTTTCCGATTTCGTGGTGTGGCTTGTTCCTCCAACTAAGCCTTCACATACTCTTGAAGCACCTGCAAACTTTCCTGATGGTTTTGTACCCATTCCTCCAAAGGTCCACCATACTGACTGATCCCGGCAGGAGCCTGAAGATAGTGTATCGGTAATCGAGGCTCACAGCCAGACCTTAAATAAAAAGGCATCATCCAGTCATTTGGTGGGGTGTAGTATTGTAAGCTTCTCTGCTGGAGGAAGTGTGTGAAGCAAATTGTGCAAAAAAAATATTAAAGCAACACCAGGGAGGTTTACATCTAGATCCTTAAAATGATCGACCTGCAATTCCACCTTGAAAATCCAATTACCATATAAAGGATACAAGATGTAAAGATGACAAATGACATGGCACACATTTGTTGTTTAGACTGTTGTGTCAGGTTAATTGAAAGCTGAAGGATCTTAGTGTTTACTAGTCTAAGTAACAGAATGTCTAAACACTGTGCTTGCCTTTATGGGTTTTTAAGCAGAACATATAGGTATAGAAACATATTAACATTACGTTTCACGATTCACTGACTGGAGAATAGGAGAATATACACATCAATATTACTACTTAAGTTAACTAACCCTAATCCCAACCCCTATTGGCACGGAGCCCGCCAGGGTTCAGGTGAGATATAAATCTGTAATCTGTATCAATGGTTTTGCTATCCATACCCACCCTATTAATGTTAGCTTCCCAGGGTTTCTTGTTAGACAAGCTCTGTGTCTCTCTATACCCCCATTTACTGCACGACTGATTGTCCATTTATAAAGAATCAAATAGGGTGAAGATGGTTTTAGTTTACAATTACTCTGGAAGGTGACCAGATTAAAAAAAAACTAAATACCATGCCTACGTGTATGTAATCTCCATCACAGTCCCCATTTTCCCCATAATCCTCGTTTTGATAGTGCCAATTTGTGTAATGTGAGTTTTTTTTTTTTTTTTAAAAACTGTTATAGAAGAACATACTGGATGCCACATGTGTACAATTACCCCTTTCTAATTAGTGGGGTCCGTTGTGTCAGCTACAGCCTTTACTAACATACACATAAGTATACAGTCTTACAGCACTTTTGTTTTCCTTTTGTATTTAATGGTTTTCCATTTAGGGGGCAGCATGGTGGTGCAGTGGTTAGCACTGTTGCCTCACACCTCTAGGGCCCGGGTTCGAGTCTCCACCTGGGTCACATGTGTGTGGAGTTTGCATGTTCTACCCATGTCATCGTGGGGTTTCCTCCGGGTACTCTGGTTTCCCCCACAGTCCAAAAACATGCTGAGGCTAATTGGAGTTGCTAAATTGCCCATAGGAGTGTGTGAGTGTGCCCTGCGATGGGCTGGCCCGCCATCCTGAGTTGTTCCCTGTCTCGTGCCCATTGCTTCCGGGATAGGCTCCAGACCCCCCGCGATCCAGTAGGATAAGCGGTTTGGAAAATGGATGGATGGATGGACAGTTTTCCATTTGAGGAATTAGCAAAAAACTGCAGTGCATGATGGGTAGGATCTAAAGGCTGCCTAACGCCCTTAATTTGTTTGCAATTTCGCCAGGTAGGCTACCTTCTTTAAACTGCGTTTTGCTAGACTACACATTTCGAGATGTTTTATTGTAGTCTTGGTAAATATATATATATAGTTTAGCCTAACCCAGCCACTTAAGGGAGCAAGCCAGCTCAGGTAGGTGCCAGTCCCAAGCCCGGATTAATGGAGAGGGTTGGCGTCAAGAAATAAAGAGAAATAAAGACAACTAATACTCCTAGTTTGCGAGATCTGACTGCAATGGCAGCACTGCTACAAGGGTGTGGATAAATCTATACAAATATCACCTGCATGCACATTACTTCTTTTACAATAACCAACTCCTGATCCATACTGTTAGTCGTGAAAAAAAAAACTATCGTGTACATAGAGGCCCTGTGTAAAAAGATAACTGCCAAGGAAAAGATCAAAAACATTTATTTCAAGGATACAAAGTTTTTATGGTCATGTACAGTGTACAGTGCAATTCTTATTTGATTAACTTGAATGTCTCCACAGACTAGACGATTAAACAAATAAAGCAGCGCAACATTACAATAACTAATAACAAATAAACAAAGCTCACGAGTACTATTACAGTATTTATATCATTTATTTAAACTTAATTTTACCAGGTAAATTAACTACAAAGCAGTTACCACTGCTTTACCTGCTTCTCGGGAGAAATAGCAGATATACGTCATGTATGTGACTAAATTCTTAAGCCAATAAGGGCAAAGTTGTGTCGTAATGGAGGCGGATCCAGTTTGTGCAGCCGGTTAAAGACACTACGGGCATGTAAATGGAGAACGAAATTATAGTTATAATTCGGCGTGTTCGCGAAAACGACTTCATTTATTTTCTTATTGATTTATCGACAGACCATCATACTTTTTAGACGTTATAATAACAACACTCTATTGATCCCCAAAGAGAGAAATTCTCTCCTTGCCTGCCCCCTCTTACTGTCCATGATACACAAGCACATATGTAGAAAAACGTCAGCTTGGAAGCCAAGGCTGGACTTAACCTACTCTATTCTGGTATTCTGTTCTCCCAAGTAAGGCATCCCAAGTTCGAATCCAACTTCCGACAAAAGTTCTTCAATCGCTACAGCACAATTTGAGCCACTGATCGGCTTTAATTGCTTTGTTTTATTTTTGCGTTTCAGGCAAAACTACATAACACTTAAAGACACTACGGGCATGTAAATGGAGAACGAAATTATAGTTATAGCGAATCTCCTACACACAATACCAAGGTTACCGAACTTTGGTCAGCTGGCCGGAGTGAGACGTTCAATTCCCGTAAGATTTCTTTGCGCCAGCCTGAGAGTCTGAAAACACGTCACACCAGATGCATGAGAGATGGAAACCTGGGATATTCAGTCGAATCAGATCAAATATGATGCTAAGTTAGTACTAAGTTAAAATATGTTCCGCACTTGTAACATGCACCCATGATTTGGAACAGCAGCATACCTGTCAAGGTTTGGATTTGAAAATAAAGGAAATTTTCCGGCACCCGCCGTGAGCCATCCGCAACCAGGCTCCAGTATCCCTTACATTTTAAGACAGGAAATATAAAATAATATAAATATATAAAATAATATAAAATATATTTTTGGCCACAACCGGGATTCGAACCCCGGTCTCCCGTGTGAAAGGCGGCGATCTTACCACTACACTATCCAGCAACTATATAATATAAGGGAGATTTACGGGAAAATACTAATACGGGAGGACGGCGGGAAAGAGAAGTAAAATACGGTAGTTTCCCGGCCAAAACGGGAGGCTCCAGTATCCCTTACATTTTAAGACAGGAAATATAAAATAATATAAATTATATAAAATATAATATAAATATAAATATAAATATATAAAATATATAAAATATATTTTTGGCCACAACCGGGATTCGAACCCCGGTCTCCCGTGTGAAAGGCGGCGATCTTACCACTACACTATCCAGCAACTATATAATATAAGGGAGATTTACGGGAAAATACTAATACGGGAGGACGGCGGGAAAGAGAAGTAAAATACGGTAGTTTCCCGGCCAAAACGGGAGACTTGACAGCTATGGCTGTCTCTGGCCACGCCCCCTACAGTCGGTCCGGCCCCTGTTCGCGTGTTCGCGAAAACGACTTCATTTATTTTCTTATTGATTTATCGACAGACTTTTTAGACGTTATAATAACAACACTCTATTGATCCCCCTCTTACTGTCCATGATACACAATGACGAGACACATGTTCACTAATGACGAGAACTATTCTATTTTTCATGCCGGGGGTCCTTCAAATCTTACATTTACAAATCTTGTTCTTGTTCTCTGCTTTCTCCTTTCTCGTTCCCGTAGATATATATTATTATACGGAGATTTACGGAGTCTTCAAAGACGGTCCGGCTCCAGCTCAAGGATCACTGTTGCTGTGGTGTAGATCAGCTGATCTGTAGTAGTCTTCTACGTACATCTTCTAGTAGACCTTCTGAGGGTACTTCACGCATTCTTGGTCGGAGGGTCCAGGTTTCCAGCTTAGCTTATTTCTTATTTCTCAGGTCAGCTGCTCTTGTTTGGGATGTGCTTGACCGGCGTATACGACAGCGTGTACCAGTTCCCACTAATATCCAACAACTTCGCACAGCCATTGAAGAGGAGTGGACCAACATTCCACAGGCCACAATTGACAATCTGATAAACTCTATGCGAAGAAGATGTGTTGCATTGCATGAGGCAAATGGTGGTCACACCAGATACTGACCGGTTCTGAGTCCCCAGACCCCCAATAAAGCAAAAAACTGCACATTCCAGGGTGGCCTTTTATTGTGGGCAGTATAAGGTACACCTGTGCACTACCCATGATGTCAGATCAGCATCTTGATGTGGCACACCTGTGAGGTGGGATGGATTATCTCAGCAAAGCAGAAGTGCTCACTATCACACATTTAGACTGATTTGTGAGAAATGTTTGAGAGAAATGGTAATATTGTGTATCTGGAATGAATTGTAGGTCTTTAAGTCCATCTCATGAAAAATGGGAGCAGAAACAAGAGTGTTGCGTTTATATTTTTGTTCAGTATAGAATAAGCCCAGATTTATGTTTATTCAGTGGAGATAAGTACAACCTCTAAAGATAGGCCTACACCCGTTTTGGCAGTGTCTCCGGATCCCATGACAAATAATGCCTTCAGTACATCCTCCTCAACCCACACTGAAAGCAGAAGTGCTATGGGCTTTGCAAACGGTTTGCCGACATCACTCCTATACGTCCAATGATGACATTCACACCGTCTCCAGGGTGATGTTCCCTGACTCGCAGGGTCACTTGTGGTAAAGATAAAACCGCTTTTCTTGCGCGATTTGGACTCGCTCCATATATTAAAAGGGAGCTTCGTTGTCATGTTTGACGTAAGTATGAACAGGACCATCAAAAGAAAACAACTGGATGTGCATGTCAGGTATTGGGTGAATTATGAGAATGGCTCTCGAGTGCAGTCCTGGTTCTGGGATCACAGTACATGAGCCACTCCACCGCTGAAGACTTACTGGAGAAGTTTAAGGTAAGCCATTCAATAACATTTAAACTCATTAACGAACCCATGATTTTTAAATATCCATGGTTTATCTTTACATGTGTTTAAATGGGAGAACCATATTTATTGGTAAGCATATTTTAAAGATTTTATTGCTGCTTCATGGCTTTTGCTGCAAAAAAAATAGTTCATTGAGGAAATAGAATGTTTAAGTGTTGTGTAGCAACATGTACAAGCTGTTGTACAGGCAAAAACTCTGGCTCAGTCCAAAGGAGGTGGATATAGGAATGGCTGTCATCAAGGTGGGACTTCTGTGAATTCACTGGTATCTTTACATACAAATGTATCAAACAATTGTGAAGTAAAAAAATATGTGAATAACATGGAGTTTGAGCTGGTTTGATATGTACAGCTGAGGTAGTGTTAACCTTGGGCTGAGTGTGCAGAAAGATTCTGGAAATTTGACAAACCATCTTTTTGTCAGAGACAGTCAGGAGCCAAAGGCAGTGGAAGTGACCTTGGTGTCCTTCAGATTAAAAAAAATTGCCAGATTGTGCTCTCAAAAATGTGCAAAAAGGCCTTGGATAAATGCCCTCTGAAGTACTCGATTGTACATGAGATGACGTGCTTGGACCCAAACAAAATGCACACCAGCCAGATAACTGCCAGCAGAAAAGGAGAAATCTCATGCAGAAGTTTGCGCAGGAGAATCGGTTGGCAGGCAGGATATCTGCTGGTAAATCATAGGATAAGAATAGGATAGTTCAGAATATTATTTTTAAATTATGCTTTTCTTTTTTCACATCTAACTGAATCAGGGACGGATTACAAACCGGGTTAGCGGGGCCGCTGCCCAGGGGCCCTTGGGGTGCAGGGGGCCCGTGGGGCCCCAAGCCCAAAACAATTTGCAACGCTTATCAGCAATGTATTTTCGTTTGTCTATTTTAGAGGGCCTACATTCTTTGATCCTCTGCCTACAAGGTCCCCTGACCCTATAGGGAGGGTGTTTGGCTGCCAAGGGCCCTTGACTTGTGGTGGTTGTGGTGGTGGTGCAGGTGGTGGTGGTGGGGGGGGGCCTCGCGAACGTTTTACCCAGGGGCCCACACAACCCATAATCCGTCCCTGAACTGAATAGTGTTAACACGTAGATTTTAGCAGTATTTAGAAGACCGACTCTTGGTGTTTGAAAAGAAGCATCAGCCCAGTTATATTTTCTTTGATGAGCCTAGAGATATCTCAAGATTAAATTAAAATGATTGCACATTTATGGTATCATAGGAAAATTGGGTTATAAATCACTTTCCTATTCTACATGTGATTCTGTGTATTGACATTGTTGATCTGCATCTAATCTACTGTAATTAATGTAATGTGATGCAATATCCCAGCAGTCTGATAATCACCTGCACAATGAGGCAAAAGGCTTGGATTTTATATCCTTCATTCCTTCAGCACCATCCAAAGTTGATGTCTTTTTACATCAAAAAGTTAGTGGGCCTTATCCTGACCTCTGGATGTTCTGCAAGAACTTGCTGCTGCTGTCCTATGGGCAAGCCGAAGTGGAACGAATAGAGGTGGAGACCTGCAACTTATCAGAGGAAACAGTTGTTGCACAGAGGCTTATATGCGACCATGTCAGAGTGTGTGGGGGAGCAACCAAAGCGCCTCTGACCAAAGGTGAAAGATGAGCGAAAAGCAAAAAAGAAAACTTGAGGAACTCAAGAGGAAGAGAGTCTCACTGGAAAGTGTATGTGAGAGTTTACAAAAGGATGCTGAGCACATGGCAGAGGAAGCAGAGAGTGCTGCTGGAACCAAAAGGGCAACATTACTTACCAAGTCCAATACTCTGAGCCGACGAGCGAAGGAGGAGAAAGAGCAGTTGGTGGTCTTAAATGCAGATACTGAAGAATAGGCTACTGAACTGTGACTCCTAACACATCAAGAGTGAATCGGTGGAAACAAAAATATTTAGGTTCTTTGCATTTTTGGAGTATTTTACTTTCTGTGCCTGTTTGTACATTGTTCACAGCCATAATACTTTATAATTACAAGGTAGTTTTATGTTAGAGCTCTTGCTCCAATAAATATGTGCCTTGTAATTAACTAAATTCTAGGCTATTCAGTTTTTTTTGCCCTCGTGATGGTCGTGGGTTGTGAAAAAAGCCTTCTTCTTAGGGGTACCGCTGGGGCCAGCCGGGCGTATGTCGTGGCTTCAGTGAGTACTTATGTTTGTCATGCTGCCTGTGTACTTTATAGCGGCACAACATATTTCTGCAAATTGCATGCGTCAAATTGTCTGTCTCTCTTAAAAAAATATGAAGTGTCACCAAAATTTTAAACGGGGAATCAATCTCAATGAAAAATATTCGTCAAGTAACGTTTCTAAAATAATATAGACATACTAATAATTATATATTAATAAATCGGATGAACGATGCATCCCAAATTGTATCCGCTGCGCACTTCTTAATCAGGGCAATCGCATCGTGGAGGTTTCTGCAGACGCCCAAAAAGACTTACTTAAGAAAACTGTTGCATGATAATTTGTACCATTTTCAAGGGTGGGGGGCGTGCAGTAGATGCCCCCTTTATTTTTGTGCTTCTGCCGTTCAAACCGAGCAGCACTGAGTTTGTCATGGCACCTGACGCCAAATCTACTGCTTAGCTGCTACAGACAGAACTATCTTCAAATCACCACTAGGGGGTGTCAATGCTGCAGCTTCGTTCTATGGTTGATCTTTTTCAAAGACAGTTTTTTTTCTCTCTCTCCACATAATCAACTTAACTGATTAGCGTGCTTTCATAGTAATGGTTTTTAATCCGTGTTAATCTTCTGAACAATGACTAGTAAAGGTTCTATGAGGTTGTCCTACTTACTATGGATTTTAAGTTTTTTATCAAGGTGTTAAAACGTACCACAGTTGCCAGTCCTGTGTTTTATGTCTAGCAATTTGTACAGTTTCTTCAGTATAAACACATGCCATGATCTGTGAGAATCTCCTCCAGAACTCTGCATTTCCTCAAGATCTTTTTGTAATATTGCATCATGGCACTGCTCAGAACAACACAGATGGTGCATAACAACACAAGGGAGTACAAGACAACATGGTGCAGAAACAGTGCGATACAAAGCAGGACAAAACTGGATGATACGTGGTCAGTGGTGGATAAAGTGCAGTAACAGCTGTACAGTGCAGCTGCCGTGGAAATGACTGTTACAGGGGATGCAAAAGCTGCAGGTTTGAATTGTTTGGCGAATGAAGCTGTTCATGAATCTGCTAGTCAGTGTTTGTGGATGGTGGTCAGAGTCCTGGATTATAGACTGAACCTTGTTACTGTGGCAGTTAAAGTACAGCTGGTCAATGGAGGGCAGTTCAGTGCGAATGATGTTCTTAACAGACTTCGCAATGTACTGCCTTCCTGTCATGTGGCTCCACCATACCATAGTACTACTGTAAGAACTAGGGATGTAACGATACATTCAACTCACCATTTGATACGATTCACGATTCTGAGTTCACGATACAATTTTCTCATTTTTTGCAGAATGAGCTGCAGACAAATATATTCAAAAATATTCTTATATTTATCTTTCTGAACTGTTGACACTGTTGTGAACAGTGCAACTGAATTTGAATAAAATACTGTTGAAAAAAATCCCAAATCAAAATAAGTAAATAAAAAAAAATAAATCAAATAAATAAGCTAAGGTTTGCATGTGCAGCTTTTTAGCGTGCTTTGCCCTTTTAATAATCTTCACTCAGCTCACGGTGGTGCCAGTGGACCTGTTTGTGTATGTTATCAGTCTATTACAATGTTTGCATGCAGTTTATGTCTTGTCTGTGCTTTTCTCGCTGTTTCCTCCTCGTTTGTGATTACCGGAAAGCTAATATGCTGCCACACCGCCAATTGAAGATCGGGCGGTGCGTCCATCCATCCATTTTCTGAAACCACTTAATCCCAACTGAGATCGCGGGGGAGACCGGAGCCTATCCCGGGAACAAGGGGCGCAGACAGGAACCAAGCCCAGGCAGTCACCTACACACCGCAGGTCGCACACACTCACACAACTACAGGGCCAATTTAGACTCACCAGTCAACCTATCCTGCATGCTTTTGGACCGTGGGAGGAACCTGGAGTCCCCGGCGAAAACGGGGAGAGCATGCGAACTCCACACAGAAAGGGCCCTGGACCGAAGCCAGCACTAACCACTGTGCCGTCCTCAGTTTCAAATTCATTCATCATCTCGCGTTCGCTCAAAACCAAAAACTGACGTACGATGTCGACGTGATACGCAGTGACATCTGACGTCAAACTCACATTGTGAAATCAAATGTAATATTACACCAGTTTTTCTGTTAAAGTACTGTGAAGTACTCCTACAATAGTGATTCATTTTCCACATCAGCCGGTTTAAATCTTCATGCATTTGCACCGATTTTTAACTGATTTGTGATTCATCATTACATGCCAGGGCCAGCAGCTCTGCATGGCTCGACCCTCATAAACATTCTCCACACATGCTGTTCAGGCAGTGGCCACAGAAATTCCCCCAGTGAACTTTATGCTTTCTGTCGGAGAGTATGCTGTGTTCTGGCCTTAAACCCTGCATACTACTTTGCAGACTTTGATCCTCTTAACAACAATTGGCATTTCTGGTGGCTGAATATCCATCCATCCGTCATCCAACTGCATGCTTAAAAGCTGTGAATAATAGTAATAATTCTTAAAATTGCAACTATCTAGAATTTCAGCCTAGTTACTCAGCTAAATTACTATTTAAACCTAGAATAATTTCTATAAGGGGCGGCATGGTGGTGCAGTGGTTAGCACTGTCGCCTCACACCTCTGGGACCCGGGTTCGTGTCTCCGCCTGGGTCACATGTGTGTGGAGTTTGCATGTTCTCCCCATGTCGTTGTGGGGTTTCCTCTGGGTACTCCGGTTTCCCCCCACAGTCCAAAAACATGCTGGGGCTAATTGGAGTTGCTGAATTGCCCGTAGGTGTGTGTGTGTGAGTGGATGGTGTGTGAGTGTGCCCTGCGATGGGCTGGCCCCCCATCCTGGGTTGTTCCCTGCCTCGTGCCCATTGATTCTGGGATAGGCTCCGGACCCCCCGCGACCCAATAGGATAAGCGGTTTGGAAAATGGATGGATGGATAATTTCTATATGTGTGATAGAATCAAAAAATATTTTGTTTTACATATAAATCTTCACAAGGTGTATTACACATGGTATTCCCCAGACACCGCCACCCCAACAGATGCTTTGTTTGTTAAGACAATAGCTCAGAAAGTGGTTGATCGATCTTTTGCAGCTTTTACCAAGGTTTGTACAAGCCAAAATTAAATTTTGAAACGGATCCCTGCCACACCCTGCCCTCCTGAACCTCCCGTTTCCTCCCTAGTGTGGTATAACGTGCCATGCCTGTTCCGCGTTTGTTTTACCTCTCCTTCCTGCCCTTGTGTTACTCATTTCAGGTGCCTCTAGTTTGCTCCCTGCTTAGCCTTGTATAAATGTGCTTCTCAGTCCTGCCTTTAATGTTGCTGCTGCTGTTTGCCTGTGTGTTCTTCCCTGCTTATGATTCCCCCGTGATCCAGTTGTGATCCAGTTGTCTTCATATCATGTATTCACATTCCTCAGCTGAGAGTGAACAAAGTTCTGTGGAAAGTATCTGACTACAGATAGACTTTCACCCAGTTCTCTGCGGGAGCTCTGATTACAGAGTGACTCCCCGACTACTTCTGAAGCCCTTCCTTAAGTATCCAGACCAGGTGATGGCATGTTTCTGAAGACTGACTAATTTCGGTCAATGGTTAATTTTAGGGGCATTGCTGACCTTGGTTCTCAAGTCCCCAGCCAATCAGATCACTTTAGGGGGTGGTTGTAATTCCCTTGTTCTACCATGAGAGAATCTCTCTCAGTTTGGTGGGTTGAGCCGAAGTTTCTGTATTTCTCTTAGGAAAAGCTATACTGCCTTAAATCTGAGAGTATAATACTCCTCGTCTCATGCCTATTCAAACGAGACCAAACATGCGTGTATTTGTCCCTAACATCTATGTGTGCTGAGTTATCCTGTTTATAGTGGAAAAGGTGTCTGTGTCTGGAGGCTGACAGCTGTTGTTGCTGTGGATTGATTGTGGAACTCTGGTCACTCCGGGGGTGAAAGGTCTTGCTTTTTCTGTGCTGCTCCAGTTATTCCTATCCAGTCTCTCAGGAGCCGGCAGGCCTTTGCCTTCCTTAAAAGGGGTGGTTTGACGAGTTGAGTCCAGTCTTGCCTGGGCCAGCGGAGCTCTGAAATAGACTGATGCAGGCTGATCAGAGTTGGGGCCTGCAGGACCTATAAGTTTTATGTCCTTACAGAATGTAAGTGGCATCATACTAAACTAGTGGTGTTCGAACTAGCATGGAAAGAGGCTATGGGTAGCTACAAAAAGGCTCTTAGTGCCGCCAAATCATCTAGTATCTATCAGAACTAATTGAAATAAACAAAAATAATCCTAGATTCCTATTTACTATGGTGTCCAAGCTGACTAATAACCAGACCACTGGTTATTTTCCAGTGACGACTTTATGAAACTTTTTGACCAAAAATATGCTCAATTAAACAGAACATTTTGAATATTGAATATTGGTTAACCAGTCAGAACTGATGTACTTAATTTTATCTTCAAATTCATCTACTTGTATGCTAGAACCTGTTCCATCAAAATTATTCAGCGATGCTCCCAGCATTGATTGAACCGCTACTAGCAATAGTTAAACTAAAACATATAATCATATTACCCCAATTTTATCTTCACTGCACTGGCTGCCAGTTAGATTTCGTGTTGACTACAAAACACTGCTCTTAACCTATAAAGCTGTAGTGAGTGACCTCATTTGCGTTCCGAATCATACACTTAGATGACGAGATGGAGGTATTCTATCCGTACCCAGAATAAAGAACATTACCTTTGGGGGAAGAGCATTTGCTCATAAAGCACCACAGCTATGGAATAAACTTCCTATTAGTGTTCGGAACTCAGACACAATCTCTGCTTTTAAGTCAAGGCTTAAGATGTACCTCTTTCGCCAGTCTTTTGGATAGTTAAATCTTCTTTTCTAAGGTGAATGGGAAATCTGGAGGTTCATAGTTATTTGAGATTGAAGGGGAAAGGGGGATTGGTGCTGTCGTCCTGCCACTCTCGCCGATCACTTAAGCTGTGGATGGGAGGTGGCTTGACGCCAAAACCTCTGTAAACCCTCATGCCTGTGCTTCCTTCCAGGTCACTCTTTTAGGCAGGCTGTCATAGTTGCTTTAGTCCTGCCGTTAGGTGTAGGGCAATAACTCTTCTCCATCTTCTCTTTTTCGAGCTGATACCGAGCCGACTACACCGTGTGAACCCGCACCTGGACTCCTGGATATAACTACATGAAACCAACTGGGACTTTATAACTATATGAACTCTAATGAATGTCAATGTAAATGCAGTTTCATGCTCCTTGGTCGCCCAGAGGAGGATGGGGTCCCCTTCTGAGTCTAGGTTCCACTCAAGGTTTCTTCCTGCTAGAGGGAGTTTCCTTGCCACTGTCGCCTCAGGCTTTTAAATATAAATATAAATATATAAAATATATAACTATATTTTTGGCCACAACCGGGATTCGAACCCCGGTCTCCCGTGTGAAAGGCGGCGATCTTACCACTACACTATCCAGCAACTATATAATATAAGGGAGATTTACGGGAAAATACTAATACGGGAGGACGGCGGGAAAGAGAAGTAAAAATACGGTAGTTTCCCGGCCAAAACGGGAGGCTCCAGTATCCCTTACATTTTAAGACAGGAAATATAAAATATATAAATTATATAAAATATATATAAATATAATATATAAAATATATAAAATATATTTTTGGCCACAAACGGGATTCGAACCCCGGTCTCCCGTGTGAAAGGCGGCGATCTTACCACTACACTATCCAGCAACTATATAATATAATATATATATTATATATTATAAGGGAGATTTACGGGAAAATAATACGGGAGGACGGCGGGAAAGAGAAGTAAAATACGGTAGTTTCCCGGCCAAAACGGGAGGCTCCAGTATCCCTTACATTTTAAGACAGGAAATATAAAATAATATAAATTATATAAAATATAATATAAATATAAATATAAATATATAAAAATATATAAAATATATTTTTGGCCACAACCGGGATTCGAACCCCGGTCTCCCGTGTGAAAGGCGGCGATCTTACCACTACACTATCCAGCAACTATATAATATAAGGGAGATTTACGGGAAAATACTAATACGGGAGGACGGCGGGAAAGAGAAGTAAAATACGGTAGTTTCCCGGCCAAAACGGGAGGCTCCAGTATCCCTTACATTTTAAGACAGGAAATATAAAATAATATAAATTATATAAAATATAATATAAATATAAATATAAATATATAAAATATATAAAATATAATTTTTGGCCACAACCGGGATTCGAACCCCGGTCTCCCGTGTGAAAGGCGGCGATCTTACCACTACACTATCCAGCAACTATATAATATAAGGGAGATTACGGGAAAATACTAATACGGGAGGACGGCGGGAAAGAGAAGTAAAATACGGTAGTTTCCCGGCCAAAACGGGAGACTTGACAGCTATGGCTGTCTCTGGCCACGCCCCCTACAGTCGGTCCGGCCCCTGTTCGCGTGTTCGCGAAAACGACTTCATTTATTTTCTTATTGATTTATCGACAGACTTTTTAGACGTTATAATAACAACACTCTATTGATCCCCCTCTTACTGTCCATGATACACAATGACGAGACACATGTTCACTAATGACGAGAACTATTCTATTTTTCATGCCGGGGGTCTTCAAATCTTACAATTACAAATCTTGTTCTTGTTCTCTGCTTTCTCCTTCTCGTTCCCGTAGATATATATTATTATACGGAGATTTACGGAGTCTTCAAAGACGGTCCGGCTCCAGCTCAAGGATCACTGTTGCTGTGGTGTAGATCAGCTGATCTGTAGTAGTCTTCTACGTACATCTTCTAGTAGACCTTCTGAGGGTACTTCACGCATTCTTGGTCGGAGGGTCCAGGTTTCCAGCTTAGCTTATTTCTTATTTCTCAGGTCAGCTGCTCTTGTTTGGGATGTGCTTGACCGGCGTATACGACAGCGTGTACCAGTTCCCACTAATATCCAACAACTTCGCACAGCCATTGAAGAGGAGTGGACCAACATTCCACAGGCCACAATTGACAATCTGATAAACTCTATGCGAAGAAGATGTGTTGCATTGCATGAGGCAAATGGTGGTCACACCAGATACTGACCGGTTCTGAGTCCCCAGACCCCCAATAAAGCAAAAAACTGCACATTCCAGGGTGGCCTTTTATTGTGGGCAGTATAAGGTACACCTGTGCACTACCCATGATGTCAGATCAGCATCTTGATGTGGCACACCTGTGAGGTTGGGATGGATTATCTCAGCAAAGCAGAAGTGCTCACTATCACACATTTAGACTGATTTGTGAGAAAAGTTGAGAGAAATGGTAATATTGTGTATCTGGAATGAATTGTAGGTCTTTAAGTCCATCTCATGAAAAAATGGGAGCAGAAACAAGAGTGTTGCGTTTATATTTTTGTTCAGTATAGAATAAGCCCAGATTTATGTTTATTCAGTGGAGATAAGTACAACCTCTAAAGATAGGCCTACACCCGTTTTGGCAGTGTCTCCGGATCCCATGACAAATAATGCCTTCAGTACATCCTCCTCAACCCACACTGAAAGCAGAAGTGCTATGGGCTTTGCAAACGGTTTGCCGACATCACTCCTATACGTCCAATGATGACATTCACACCGTCTCCAGGGTGATGTTCCCTGACTCGCAGGGTCACTTGTGGTAAAGATAAACCGCTTTTCTTGCGCGATTTGGACTCGCTCCATATATTAAAAGGGAGCTTCGTTGTCATGTTTGACGTAAGTATGAACAGGACCATCAAAAGAAAACAACTGGATGTGCATGTCAGGTATTGGGTGAATTATGAGAATGGCTCTCGAGTGCAGTCCTGGTTCTGGATCACAGTACATGAGCCACTCCACCGCTGAAGACTTACTGGAGAAGTTTAAGGTAAGCCATTCAATAACATTTAAACTCATTAACGAACCCATGATTTTTAAATATCCATGGTTATCTTTACATGTGTTTAAATGGGAGAACCATATTTATTGGTAAGCATATTTTAAAGATTTTATTGCTGCTTCATGGCTTTTGCTGCAAAAAAAATAGTTCATTGAGGAAATAGAATGTTTAAGTGTTGTGTAGCAACATGTACAGCTGTTGTACAGGCAAAAACTCTGGCTCAGTCCAAAGGAGGTGGATATAGGAATGGCTGTCATCAAGGTGGGACTTCTGTGAATTCACTGGTATCTTTACATACAAATGTATCAAACAATTGTGAAGTAAAAAATATGTGAATAACATGGAGTTTGAGCTGGTTTGATATGTACAGCTGAGGTAGTGTTAACCTTGGGCTGAGTGTGCAGAAAGATTCTGGAAATTTGACAAACCATCTTTTTGTCAGAGACAGTCAGGAGCCAAAGGCAGTGGAAGTGACCTTGGTGTCCTTCAGATTAAAAAAAATTGCCAGATTGTGCTCTCAAAAATGTGCAAAAAGGCCTTGGATAAATGCCCTCTGAAGTACTCGATTGTACATGAGATGACGTGCTTGGACCCAAACAAAATGCACACCAGCCAGATAACTGCCAGCAGAAAAGGAGAAATCTCATGCAGAAGTTTGCGCAGGAGAATCGTTGGCAGGCAGGATATCTGCTGGTAAATCATAGGATAAGAATAGGATAGTTCAGAATATTATTTTTAAATATGCTTTTCTTTTTTCACATCTAACTGAATCAGGGACGGATTACAAACCGGGTTAGCGGGGCCGCTGCCCAGGGGCCCTTGGGTGCAGGGGGCCCGTGGGCCCCAAGCCCAAAACAATTTGCAACGCTTATCAGCAATGTATTTTCGTTTGTCTATTTTAGAGGGCCTACATTCTTTGATCCTCTGCCTACAAGGTCCCCTGACCCTATAGGGAGGGTGTTTGGCTGCAAGGGCCCTTGACTTGTGGTGGTTGTGGTGGTGGTGCAGGTGGTGGTGGTGGGGGGGGGGCCTCGCGAACGATTTAACCCAGGTGCCCACACAACCCATAATCCGTCCCTGAACTGAATAGTGTTAACACGTAGATTTTAGCAGTATTTAGAAGACCGACTCTTGGTGTTTGAAAAGAAGCATCAGCCCAGTTATATTTTCTTTGATGAGCCTAGAGATATCTCAAGATTAAATTAAAATGATTGCACATTTATGGTATCATAGGAAAATTGGGTTATAAATCACTTTCCTATTCTACATGTGATTCTGTGTATTGACATTGTTGATCTGCATCTAATCTACTGTAATTAATGTAATTACAGGTGATGCAATATCCCAGCAGTCTGATAATCACCTGCACAATGAGGCAAAAGGCTTGGATTTTATATCCTTCATTCCTTCAGCACCATCCAAAGTTGATGTCTTTTTACATCAAAAAGTTAGTGGGCCTTATCCTGACCTCTGGATGTTCTGCAATGAACTTGCTGCATGCTGTCCTATGGGCAAGCCGAAGTGGAACGAATAGAGGTGGAGACCTGCAACTTATCAGAGGTAAACAGTTGTAGCTCAGAGGCTTATATGCGACCATGTCAGAGTGTGTGGGGAGCAACCAAAGCGCCTCTGACCAAAGGTGAAAGATGAGCGAAAAGCAAAAAAGAAAACTTGAGGAACTCAAGAGGAAGAGAGTCTCACTGGAAAGTGTATGTGAGAGTTTACAAAAGGATGCTGAGCACATGGCAGAGGAAGCAGAGAGTGCTGCTGGAACCAAAAGGGCAACATTACTTACCAAGTCCAATACTCTGAGCCGACGAGCGAAGGAGGAGAAAGAGCAGTTGGTGGTCTTAACTGCAGATACTGAAGAATAGGCTACTGAACTGTGACTCCTAACACATCAAGAGTGAATCGGTGGAAACAAAAATATTTAGGTTCTTTGCATTTTTGGAGTATTTTACTTTCTGTGCCTGTTTGTACATTGTTCACAGCCATAATACTTTATAATTACAAGGTAGTTTTATGTTAGAGCTCTTGCTCCAATAAATATGTGCCTTGTAATTAACTAAATTCTAGGCTATTCAGTTTTTTTTGCCCTCGTGATGGTCGTGGGTTGTGAAAAAAGCCTTCTTCTTAGGGGTACCGCTGGGGCCAGCCGGGCGTATGTCGTGGCTTCAGTGAGTACTTATGTTTGTCATGCTGCCTGTGTACTTTATAGCGGCACAACATATTCTGCAAATTGCATGCGTCAAATTGTCTGTCTCTCTTAAAAAATATGAAGTGTCACCAAAATTTTAAACGGGAATCAATCTCAATGAAAAATATTCGTCAAGTAACGTTTCTAAAATAATATAGACATACTAATAATTATATATTAATAAATCGGATGAACGATGCATCCCAAATTGTATCCGCTGCGCACTTCTTAATCAGGGCAATCGCATCGTGGAGGTTTCTGCAGACGCCCAAAAAGACTTACTTAAGAAAACTGTTGCATGATAATTTGTACCATTTTCAAGGGTGGGGGGCGTGCAGTAGATGCCCCCTTTATTTTGTGCTTCTGCCGTTCAAACCGAGCAGCACTGAGTTTGTCATGGCACCTGACGCCAAATCTACTGCTTAGCTGCTACAGACAGAACTATCTTCAAATCACCACTAGGGGGTGTCAATGCTGCAGCTTCGTTCTATGGTTGATCTTTTTCAAAGACAGTTTTTTTTCTCTCTCTCCACATAATCAACTTAACTGATTAGCGTGCTTTCATAGTAATGGTTTTTAATCCGTGTTAATCTTCTGAACAATGACTAGTAAAGGTTCTATGAGGTTGTCCTACTTACTATGGATTTTAAGTTTTTTATCAAGGTGTTAAAACGTACCACAGTTGCCAGTCCTGTGTTTTATGTCTAGCAATTTGTACAGTTTCTTCAGTATAAACACATGCCATGATCTGTGAGAATCTCCTCCAGAACTCTGCATTTCCTCAAGATCTTTTTGTAATATTGCATCATGGCACTGCTCAGAACAACACAGATGGTGCATAACAACACAAGGGAGTACAAGACAACATGGTGCAGAAACAGTGCGATACAAAGCAGGACAAAACTGGATGATACGTGGTCAGTGGTGGATAAAGTGCAGTAACAGCTGTACAGTGCAGCTGCCGTGGAAATGACTGTTACAGGGGATGCAAAAGCTGCAGGTTTGAATTGTTTGGCGAATGAAGCTGTTCATGAATCTGCTAGTCAGTGTTTGTGGATGGTGGTCAGAGTCCTGGATTATAGACTGAACCTTGTTACTGTGGCAGTTAAAGTACAGCTGGTCAATGGAGGGCAGTTCAGTGCGAATGATGTTCTTAACAGACTTCGCAATGTACTGCCTTCCTGTCATGTGGCTCCACCATACCATAGTACTACTGTAAGAACTAGGGATGTAACGATACATTCAACTCACCATTTGATACGATTCACGATTCTGAGTTCACGATACAATTTTCTCATTTTTTGCAGAATGAGCTGCAGACAAATATATTCAAAAATATTCTTATATTTATCTTTCTGAACTGTTGACACTGTTGTGAACAGTGCAACTGAATTTGAATAAAATACTGTTGAAAAAAATCCCAAATCAAAATAAGTAAATAAAAAAAAATAAATCAAATAAATAAGCTAAGGTTTGCATGTGCAGCTTTTTAGCGTGCTTTGCCCTTTTAATAATCTTCACTCAGCTCACGGTGGTGCCAGTGGACCTGTTTGTGTATGTTATCAGTCTATTACAATGTTTGCATGCAGTTTATGTCTTGTCTGTGCTTTTCTCGCTGTTTCCTCCTCGTTTGTGATTACCGGAAAGCTAATATGCTGCCACACACCGCCAATTGAAGATCGGGCGGTGCGTCCATCCATCCATTTTCTGAAACCACTTAATCCCAACTGAGATCGCGGGGGAGACCGGAGCCTATCCCGGGAACAAGGGGCGCAGACAGGAACCAAGCCCAGGCAGTCACCTACACACCGCAGGTCGCACACACTCACACAACTACAGGGCCAATTTAGACTCACCAGTCAACCTATCCTGCATGCTTTTGGACCGTGGGAGGAACCTGGAGTCCCCGGCGAAAACGGGGAGAGCATGCGAACTCCACACAGAAAGGGCCCTGGACCGAAGCCAGCACTAACCACTGTGCCGTCCTCAGTTTCAAATTCATTCATCATCTCGCGTTCGCTCAAACCAAAAACTGACGTACGATGTCGACGTGATACGCAGTGACATCTGACGTCAAACTCACATTGTGAAATCAAATGTAATATTACACCAGTTTTTCTGTTAAAGTACTGTGAAGTACTCCTACAATAGTGATTCATTTTCCACATCAGCCGGTTTAAATCTTCATGCATTTGCACCGATTTTTAACTGATTTGTGATTCATCATTACATGCCAGGGCCAGCAGCTCTGCATGGCTCGACCCTCATAAACATTCTCCACACATGCTGTTCAGGCAGTGGCCACAGAAATTCCCCCAGTGAACTTTATGCTTTCTGTCGGAGAGTATGCTGTGTTCTGGCCTTAAACCCTGCATACTACTTTGCAGACTTTGATCCTCTTAACAACAATTGGCATTTCTGGTGGCTGAATATCCATCCATCCGTCATCCAACTGCATGCTTAAAAGCTGTGAATAATAGTAATAATTCTTAAAATTGCAACTATCTAGAATTTCAGCCTAGTTACTCAGCTAAATTACTATTTAAACCTAGAATAATTCTATAAGGGGCGGCATGGTGGTGCAGTGGTTAGCACTGTCGCCTCACACCTCTGGGACCCGGGTTCGTGTCTCCGCCTGGGTCACATGTGTGTGGAGTTTGCATGTTCTCCCCATGTCGTTGTGGGGTTTCCTCTGGGTACTCCGGTTTCCCCCCACAGTCCAAAAACATGCTGGGGCTAATTGGAGTTGCTGAATTGCCCGTAGGTGTGTGTGTGTGTGAGTGGATGGTGTGTGAGTGTGCCCTGCGATGGGCTGGCCCCCCATCCTGGGTTGTTCCCTGCCTCGTGCCCATTGATTCTGGGATAGGCTCCGGACCCCCCGCGACCCAATAGGATAAGCGGTTTGGAAAATGGATGGATGGATAATTTCTATATGTGTGATAGAATCAAAAAATATTTTGTTTTACATATAAATCTTCACAAGGTGTATTACACATGGTATTCCCCAGACACCGCCACCCCAACAGATGCTTTGTTTGTTAAGACAATAGCTCAGAAAGTGGTTGATCGATCTTTTGCAGCTTTTACCAAGGTTTGTACAAGCCAAAATTAAATTTTGAAACGGATCCCTGCCACACCCTGCCCTCCTGAACCTCCCGTTTCCTCCCTAGTGTGGTATAACGTGCCATGCCTGTTCCGCGTTTGTTTTACCTCTCCTTCCTGCCCTTGTGTTACTCATTTCAGGTGCCTCTAGTTTGCTCCCTGCTTAGCCTTGTATAAATGTGCTTCTCAGTCCTGCCTTTAATGTTGCTGCTGCTGTTTGCCTGTGTGTTCTTCCCTGCTTATGATTCCCCCGTGATCCAGTTGTGATCCAGTTGTCTTCATATCATGTATTCACATTCCTCAGCTGAGAGTGAACAAAGTTCTGTGGAAAGTATCTGACTACAGATAGACTTTCACCCAGTTCTCTGCGGGAGCTCTGATTACAGAGTGACTCCCCGACTACTTCTGAAGCCCTTCCTTAAGTATCCAGACCAGGTGATGGCATGTTTCTGAAGACTGACTAATTTCGGTCAATGGTTAATTTTAGGGGCATTGCTGACCTTGGTTCTCAAGTCCCCAGCCAATCAGATCACTTTAGGGGGTGGTTGTAATTCCCTTGTTCTACCATGAGAGAATCTCTCTCAGTTTGGTGGGTTGAGCCGAAGTTTCTGTATTTCTCTTAGGAAAAGCTATACTGCCTTAAATCTGAGAGTATAATACTCCTCGTCTCATGCCTATTCAAACGAGACCAAACATGCGTGTATTTGTCCCTAACATCTATGTGTGCTGAGTTATCCTGTTTATAGTGGAAAAGGTGTCTGTGTCTGGAGGCTGACAGCTGTTGTTGCTGTGGATTGATTGTGGAACTCTGGTCACTCCGGGGGTGAAAGGTCTTGCTTTTTCTGTGCTGCTCCAGTTATTCCTATCCAGTCTCTCAGGAGCCGGCAGGCCTTTGCCTTCCTTAAAAGGGGTGGTTTGACGAGTTGAGTCCAGTCTTGCCTGGGCCAGCGGAGCTCTGAAATAGACTGATGCAGGCTGATCAGAGTTGGGGCCTGCAGGACCTATAAGTTTTATGTCCTTACAGAATGTAAGTGGCATCATACTAAACTAGTGGTGTTCGAACTAGCATGGAAAGAGGCTATGGGTAGCTACAAAAAGGCTCTTAGTGCCGCCAAATCATCTAGTATCTATCAGAACTAATTGAAATAAACAAAAATAATCCTAGATTCCTATTTACTATGGTGTCCAAGCTGACTAATAACCAGACCACTGGTTATTTTCCAGTGACGACTTTATGAAACTTTTTGACCAAAAATATGCTCAATTAAACAGAACATTTTGAATATTGAATATTGGTTAACCAGTCAGAACTGATGTACTTAATTTTATCTTCAAATTCATCTACTTGTATGCTAGAACCTGTTCCATCAAAATTATTCAGCGATGCTCCCAGCATTGATTGAACCGCTACTAGCAATAGTTAAACTAAAACATATAATCATATTACCCCAATTTTATCTTCACTGCACTGGCTGCCAGTTAGATTTCGTGTTGACTACAAAACACTGCTCTTAACCTATAAAGCTGTAAATGGTCTTGCACCGCAGTATGTGAGTGACCTCATTTGCGTTCCGAATCATACACTTAGATGACGAGATGGAGGTATTCTATCCGTACCCAGAATAAAGAACATTACCTTTGGGGGAAGAGCATTTGCTCATAAAGCACCACAGCTATGGAATAAACTTCCTATTAGTGTTCGGAACTCAGACACAATCTCTGCTTTTAAGTCAAGGCTTAAGATGTACCTCTTTCGCCAGTCTTTTGGATAGTTAAATCTTCTTTTCTAAGGTGAATGGGAAATCTGGAGGTTCATAGTTATTTGAGATTGAAGGGGAAAGGGGGGATTGGTGCTGTCGTCCTGCCACTCTCGCCGATCACTTAAGCTGTGGATGGGAGGTGGCTTGACGCCAAAACCTCTGTAAACCCTCATGCCTGTGCTTCCTTCCAGGTCACTCTTTTAGGCAGGCTGTCATAGTTGCTTTAGTCCTGCCGGTTAGGTGTAGGGCAATAACTCTTCTCCATCTTCTCTTTTTCGAGCTGATACCGAGCCGACTACACCGTGTGAACCCGCACCTGGACTCCTGGATATAACTACATGAAACCAACTGGGACTTTATAACTATATGAACTCTAATGAATGTCAATGTAAATGCAGTTTCTGCTCCTTGGTCGCCCAGAGGAGGATGGGGTCCCCTTCTGAGTCTAGGTTCCACTCAAGGTTTCTTCCTGCTAGAGGGAGTTTCCTTGCCACTGTCGCCTCAGGCTTGCTTGGTGGGGTTCTGGCCGGTTAAATGTAAAGTGCTTTGTGACAATGCATGTCGTTAAAAGCGCTATATAAATAAAATTGAATTGAATTGAAGTGCTTCCTCAGATTCATTTTAAATGTTCTCCAGCTAATTTCCACTATGGCCACGAGTTCTAGTATTTTAAATTTATATTGAAATGGTCATTTGGCTGAACAGCATCCCGACCTGTTAGAATCTTATATACCTGGATCATGTCCCCCCATAGTCTCCTTTGCTTGAGGCTAAACAGATTCAGCTCAGCGAACCTCTCCTCATAAGACATTCCTCTAAGTGCAGGAATCATTCTAGTCATCCTACGTTGCACCTTTTCCAAGGCAGCAATGTCCTTCTGAAGGTATGGTGACCAAACCTGCACACAGTATTCTAGGTGGGATCTTACCAAGGAATTATATAATCGTAGCATCACTTCTCTTGACTTACATCTCTAGGTGTGTGGAGTTTAATCCAACATCCTTTTGCCTTTTTTTAATGCTTCCCCACACTGGCAAGAGTGGGACATGGAAGTATCAACATACACACCGAGATCTTTCTCGTAATCAGCTACCTTTATTTCAGTGGAACCCATAAAATATCTGTACTTTACTATATTTACTATATTTCTGCTCCCTGCATGGATTACCTTATATTTATCTATGTTAAATTTCATCTGCCACGTATGAGCCCAGTCGCTAATTAAATCCAGATCCTGTTGGTAGCCTCTCTGGACATGAGACATGATCTAACATCAATCAGAAGATACCACACCAGCAGATAATGATTTCTGGAATAGTAAAGTTAAAGGTTGGCTAATAATACCCCTCATCTCTTTTAAAACTATAGATAAGATGCCATCAGGGCCTTGCGATTTATTTATTTTGAGCTTAGCTAGGCTTTGTACCACATCAGCCTCAGTTATACATATATTGGTCATAGACATCGTTGTATTTGTACTAAATGGTGGTAAGCTATTCTACTGTGAACAGCCATTGTAAAATAATCATTAAACTCATTTATATCAATTTCATTTTCAATTATAAGGCCCTTACTATCCTGCAAATGAGTGATTTCAGCTTTTAGAGCTCTTTCGGAGTTAAAATATTGGAAGAAACTTTTAACGTCATCCTTATAACTGTTATTAACTAAACCTGTAGACTTAGATACTCCTGCTTTATTTTGAAATCATTAGTTAATTTCCATTTGTGGAAGAAAGCCCTTTTGCTCCTGACTTTATTCTTAATTTTCGTAGTAAACCACCTGTGACATCGCGTGCTGGACGAACAGGCAGGAAGCGAGGAATCAAGGATCCGGGAAACGGAGAGTCGGGAATGAGGGTTTATTGATGAAAACAGGTACCAACAGCGAGAGATTTCAATGACAGGACTGGGGAAACAGACTTGAATGTGGACTAAATACACAGGACTACTCAAACTGACAGAAAACAGCTGGTTACAATCGGGGCAGCACACATGGTTAATGAGGGGGCGTGGCACACACGAGGATCGTACAAGCAGGTCATGACACCAGCTTGGTTGCAGTTTCCTAGATTTAGTTTTTCTGGAAACGGGTATGAAGTTCTTTTGCACTTGCAACAATGTGCTTTTAAAAAATTCCCATGCCTCTTCCACAGTATTGCTATTTAACTCCATCCGATTTACAGTTTCTAGTTTCAGTCTCATACCATTGAATTACCCTTCCTAACATTGTATACTTTTGTTTTGGACTTGGTTGAAGACTCAGGCAGCAGGAGTTGCCCCAACGTTGGTATGTCCTTATCCATAAGGGGGAGTAAACGTTCTGGTTTCCCGACCTTATAGATGAAGGAGTTGGGGGATGTTGCCAGTGACCTGCCGGATTCCAGGCAGAACAGGCCTCGCTATGCCACAGCCCTTCAGAGACTGGGCCTTCCGTGCAGAACCTCTGCATCCAAATTAGACCAGTTGTTTAACAAAACCCTAAAATGGGGTTATTTTTGACATGGAACGGGACTTTGATTCAACAACCCATTACTTAGTTGCGGCAAGTACCCAATATCAAGTATAGCTGCAAAGAATCTGCCAGAGATTTTCAGAGAAGTTCCCCAGATGCATGGACTGGACTAAGGTGCGTCAGATTAAACAGGAGCCTGGTAAATTCTGTGAGCCCCACGCCAAGTGACTGATGGAAACATACTCCAGCTACAGTGAGATGGACCCTCCAGCGGACCGAGAGTGGGATTCCCTCTGGGAGCGACAACTCGTGCAGTTGCTGGTGGATGAGCTGCAAACAGACATCAAGAAGGACTTCCAACCTCACAATCATTTACCAAACCACTTCAGGTAACTTGTAAAGATGTAG
>NW_026043294.1:0-45665 GCF_023856365.1 Brienomyrus brachyistius | reverse complement strand
AGGAAGGACATTAACACAAACACTGAAGGAAAATTGTTTTAATATTTAAAAAATCTGCATTTTAATTTAATTCAATGTGATAAACGAGACTTGGAAGAAGTAACAGTGTCAGCTAAATTGGGGCGACTTGATGAGGTTAAATATGATAAGTAATATGTTAAAAAAATGTCAGTTTATTGGGGCAAACATTTACATATGCATGTTGTGATGGGCTGATATTCATAAACATTTCATTGCTATGCAAATCTTTGAGTGTTTTACCTGTGTGTTCAGGTCCTCCAGGGCTGTCTGTGGACAAACAGGAGGTGACGGGTGTGGATGGAGACAGTGTCAGTGTTACTATGGAAACAACAAAAGACATAGGATGTTGTGTAAGATTGGGGGGTTCCTGTGCATCAGAGAGATCAGTGAGTTTGCATGGGAGGCCTGTCCTGATCAGGGATGACACAGAAAATAAAACCTTCATTGTGACAATGAGTGGGGCTGGAGAGGAAGGACACTGGCTGGTATTGGTGTGCTGCTGGAATCCTGCAGATTTCCAGTTCATATTACTGTTAAACATAAGTAATTGATTTAAATCTGCCTGTGAATTATTTTATGCTTGAATATAGATACATACTAATCAACCCAGCAGTTTCACTCACGAAGGGGGTTTGTGCTTCTTTGTGGGGATAATCCCCTATTTATCAGCTGTTGTGAAACAGAGTTATTTATTGGGATTATTGTTTCATGATAGTGGCACGGTGGTCCAGTAGGCGGCGCTGTTGCTTCACGCCTCCATGTTTAGGGGTTTGAATCTGGCTTCTGCTCTGTCTGTGTGGAGTCTGCATGTTCTCCACATGCTGTGTGGGTTTCCTCCAACAATCCAAAAACGCACAGTCAGGCTAATTGGTGTCTTTAATATTGAATGTGTGTCTTCTAGTTTATGATCAGTCTGTAATATGACAAAAATCACAGCGTTTTCCACAGACATACAGCCAGTCACTTGTCATGTATACAAATCCAGACAAATCCATGTAGCTTGCAACATAATTCAGGCATTTTTTCATCTTTGTGAGGATGAATTGTTACTAATGGTGTGCAGACTGACTAACATGTCTGTAGGTGGTTTTTCATTGCAGCGTAGACCAGTGTTACAGTTGTACTCTGTAATATCTGTTCCAGTGCTGCATCCATCCATTGTCTGAAACTGCTTGTCTAACTCAGGGTCCCTATGGGCGCAAGGCAGGGAACGTCCCATGACAGGGTGCCAACCCATTGCAGGACACGCTCACACTCCATTCCCTCGCACAAGCACACCTACCGGCAATTTGACAACTCCAATTAGCCTCAGCATGTTTTTGGACTGTGGGGGGGAAATCAGAGTCCCTGGAGGGAACCCCACAATGACACAGGGGGAGCATGCAAACTCCATACACACGGAACTCAGCGAAGACTTGAGTACACGTGCCAGAGGAGTGAGGCGACAGTGCAACCCTGCTTTTTTATTAACTATCCTTTCTCCTGTTTTCTCTGCACATGATGAAGAAGGAGGGGATAATGAAAAACGGAGGTAAGCATTCAGCAGCATTTACAGTAGTGTGGGGGTCCAGCTAGCAGCATTTACCTGATCACACAGTAATGGGAAACTGTCATTTTAATTTTAAGGGGAAAAAAAAATATTTTTTATTTCATTTTCTTAATAATAAACTTGAGATCCCATCCATCCAGAGTGAGCCCTTGCCTTGTGCCCTGTGCTGCTGGGGAACAACTGCAGGCCTGTTTTTACAAAATAGTGCAACATGTTGTGTGATAATCTCTAGCTATTTTCATGCTCTTTGTTAATGTCTCCTGTTCCTCACATGTGTCCTGTGTAATAGTACAGATGTGGCTGTACCGTGTTTCTATAAAGCATGTAAGACTTTACTGTTCACATCCACCCCTCTTATTCAGCTCTTTGGTCCAGCTGGCTCTGTATGTAGGACTGAGCTGATCGGTGCTGCTGTCGATTATCAAGGTGGTTTTACTTCAGTCAGAACAGATTCACTGTTTTGTTCTTCAGGTTTAAACCCTAAGGAGTAGGTTAAGTCCAGCCTTGGCTTCCAAGCTGACGTTTTTCTACATATGTGCTTGTGTATCATGGACAGTAAGAGGGGGCAGGCAAGGAGAGAATTTCTCTTTGGTGATCAATAGAGTGTTATTATTATAACGTCTAAAACGTATGATGGTCTGTCGATAAATCAATAACAATATGAATGAAGTGAATGTTTATCTAAAGAAATCAGAATGACAGTATATGTTATTTAACAACCTGAACACAACACGAAACGTTAGCAGTAACATATGATGCTCTGCTGCCTTCAGTGAAAGTCCTGACATAATGTCTTTTAACATTTGCTTTCATAGCGCTGTTCTACATTAAACATTTTGAAACGAAGCAGCCGAACTCGTGCCAGCGGTACGAAACGCTCGAAGTTTCCCGACTCGACGCTGGGAAAAGGCAGGGGCCGGACTGACTGTAGGGGGCGTGGCCAGAGACAGCCTGGCCACTGTTCCAAATCATGGGTGCATGTTACAAGTCCGGAACATATTTTAACTTAGTACTAACTTAGCATCATATTTGATCTAATTCGACTGAATATTCCAGGTTTCCATCTCTCATGCATCTGGTGTGACGTGTTTTCAGACTCTCAGGCTGGCGCAAAGAAATCTTACGGCAAGTCTATTTTACACTAGTATAAACGTAAAATCAGCGACACCAAAGGCGTTGGAGTAGTTTGCAAAACCTACAGACTATTTAAAAGGTAACACAACTGTTACATAGGTTTTATATCCGTGTGTCTGGGTGTGCAGACTTGTGGCGAATTGAACGTCTGACTCCGGTCAGCTGAGCAAAGTTGGTAACCTTGGTATTGTGTGTAGGAGATTCGGTATAACTATAATTTCGTTCTCCATTTACATGCCGGAAGTGTCTTTAAGTGTTATGTAGTTTTGCCTGAAACGCAAAAATAAAAGAAAGCAATTAGAACTAACCAGTTGCTGCTGTAGTGATTGAAGAGCTTTTGTCGGAAGTTGGATTCGAACCCACGCCTTACTTCGGAGAACAGAATGCACCTTACTTCGGAAGGCTGTTTACGTTGAGTCGGGCGAATGAGACCACTCGGCCATGGGGCAGTTTCCAGTTAAGCCCTAAGGAGTAGGTTAAGTCCAGCCTTGGCTTCCAAGCTGACGTTTTTCTACATATGTGCTTGTGTATCATGGACAGTAAGAGGGGGCAGGCAAGGAGAGAATTTCTCTTTGGTGATCAATAGAGTGTTATTATTATTACGTCTAAAACGTATGATGGTCTGTCGATAAATCAATAACAATATGAATGAAGTCAATGTTTATCTAAAGAAATCAGAATGACAGTATATGTTATTTAACAACCTGAACACAACACGAAACGTTAGCAGTAACATATGATGCTCTGCTGCCTTCAGTGAAAGTCCTGACATAATGTCTTTTAACATTTGCTTTCATAGCGCTGTTCTACATTAAACATTTTGAAACGAAGCAGCCGAACTCGTGCCAGCGGTACGAAACGCGTCGAAGTTTCCCGACTCGACGCTGGAAAAGGCAGGGGCCGGACTGACTGTAGGGGGCGTGGCCAGAGACAGCCTGGCCACTGTTCCAAATCATGGGTGCATGTTACAAGTCCGGAACATATTTTAACTTAGTACTAACTTAGCATCATATTTGATCTAATTCGACTGAATATCCCAGGTTTCCATCTCTCATGCATCTGGTGTGACGTGTTTTCAGACTCTCAGGCTGGCGCAAAGAAATCTTACGGGAATTGAACGTCTCACTCCGGTCAGCTGAGCAAAGTTGGTAACCTTGGTATTGTGTGTAGGAGATTCGGTATAACTATAATTTCGTTCTCCATTTACATGCCGGAAGTGTCTTTAAGTGTTATGTAGTTTTGCCTTAAACGCAAAAATAAAAGAAAGCCATGTGTTACCTTTTAAATAGTCTGTAGGTTTTGCAAACTACTCCAACGCCTTTGGTGTCGCTGATTTTACGTTTATACTAGTGTAAAATAGACTTGCCGTAAGATTTCTTTGCGCCAGCCTGAGAGTCTGAAAACACGTCACACCAGATGCATGAGAGATGGAAACCTGGAATATTCAGTCGAATTAGATCAAATATGATGCTAAGTTAGTACTAAGTTAAAATATGTTCCGGACTTGTAACATGCACCCATGATTTGGAACAGTGGCCAGGCTGTCTCTGGCCATGCCCCCTACAGTCAGTCCGGCCCCTGCCTTTTCCAGCGTCGAGTCGGGAAACTTCGACGCGTTTCGTACCGCTGGCACGAGTTCGGCTGCTTCGTTTCAAAATGTTTAATGTAGAACAGCGCTATGAAAGCAAATGTTAAAAGACATTATGTCAGGACTTTCACTGAAGGCAGCAGAGCATCATATGTTACTGCTAACGTTTCGTGTTGTGTTCAGGTTGTTAAATAACATATACTGTCATTCTGATTTCTTTAGATAAACATTGACTTCATTCATATTGTTATTGATTTATCGACAGACCATCAGACGTTTTAGACGTTATAATAATAACACTCTATTGATCACCAAAGAGAAATTCTCTCCTTGCCTGCCCCCTCTTACTGTCCATGATACACAAGCACATATGTAGAAAAACGTCAGCTTGGAAGCCAAGGCTGGACTTAACCTACTCCTTAGGGCTGAACTAGAAACTGCCCCATGGCCGAGTGGTCTCATTCGCCCGACTCAATGTAAACAGCCTTCCGAAGTAAGGTGTATTCTGTTCTCCGAAGTAAGGCGTGGGTTCGAATCCAACTTCCGACAAAAGTTCTTCAATCACTACAGCAGCAACTGGTTAGCTCTAATTGCTTTCTTTTATTTTTGCGTTTCAGGCAAAACTACATAACACTTAAAGACACTTCCGGCATGTAAATGGAGAACGAAATTATAGTTATACCGAATCTCCTACACACAATACCAAGGTTACCAACTTTGCTCAGCTGACCGGAGTCAGACGTTCAATTCGCCACAAGTCTGCACACCCAGACACACGGATATAAAACCTATGTAACAGTTGTGTTACCTTTTAAATAGTCTGTAGGTTTTGCAAACTACTCCAACGCCTTTGGTGTCGCTGATTTTACGTTTATACTAGTGTAAAATAGACTTGCCGTAAGATTTCTTTGCGCAAGCCTGAGAGTCTGAAAACACGTCACACCAGATGCATGAGAGATGGAAACCTGGAATATTCAGTCGAATTAGATCAAATATGATGCTAAGTTAGTACTAAGTTAAAATATGTTCCGGACTTGTAACATGCACCCATGATTTGGAACAGTGGCCAGGCTGTCTCTGGCCACGCCCCCTACAGTCAGTCCGGCCCCTGCCTTTTCCAGCGTCGAGTCGGGAAACTTCGACGCGTTTCGTACCGCTGGCACGAGTTCGGCTGCTTCGTTTCAAAATGTTTAATGTAGAACAGCGCTATGAAAGCAAATGTTAAAAGACATTATGTCAGGACTTTCACTGAAGGCAGCAGAGCATCATATGTTACTGCTAACGTTTCGTGTTGTGTTCAGGTTGTTAAATAACATATACTGTCATTCTGATTTCTTTAGATAAACATTGACTTCATTCATATTGTTATTGATTTATCGACAGACCATCATACGTTTTAGACGTTATAATAATAACACTCTATTGATCACCAAAGAGAAATTCTCTCCTTGCCTGCCCCCTCTTACTGTCCATGATACACAAGCACATATGTAGAAAAACGTCAGCTTGGAAGCCAAGGCTGGACTTAACCTACTCCTTAGGGCTTAACTGAAAGCTGCCCCATGGCCGAGTGGTCTCATTCGCCCGACTCAACGTAAACAGCCTTCCGAAGTAAGGTGTATTCTGTTCTCCGAAGTAAGGCGTGGGTTCGAATCCAACTTCCGACAAAAGTTCTTCAATCACTACAGCAGCAACTAGTTAGTTCTAATTGCTTTCTTTTATTTTTGCGTTTCAGGCAAAACTACATAACACTTAAAGACACTTCCGGCATGTAAATGGAGAACGAAATTATAGTTATACCGAATCTCCTACACACAATACCAAGGTTACCAACTTTGCTCAGCTGACCGGAGTCAGACGTTCAATTCGCCACAAGTCTGCACACCCAGACACACGCATATAAAACCTATGTAACAATTGTGTTACCTTTTAAATAGTCTGTAGGTTTTGCAAACTACTCCAACGCCTTTGGTGTCGCTGATTTTACGTTTATACTAGTGTAAAATAGACTTGCCGTAAGATTTCTTTGCGCCAGCCTGAGAGTCTGAAAACACGTCACACCAGATGCATGAGAGATGGAAACCTGGAATATTCAGTCGAATTAGATCAAATATGATGCTAAGTTAGTACTAAGTTAAAATATGTTCCGGACTTGTAACATGCACCCATGATTTGGAACAGTGGCCAGGCTGTCTCTGGCCACGCCCCCTACAGTCAGTCCGGCCCCTGCCTTTTCCAGCGTCGAGTCGGGAAACTTCGACGCGTTTCGTACCGCTGGCACGAGTTCGGCTGCTTCGTTTCAAAATGTTTAATGTAGAACAGCGCTATGAAAGCAAATGTTAAAAGACATTATGTCAGGACTTTCACTGAAGGCAGCAGAGCATCATATGTTACTGCTAACGTTTCGTGTTGTGTTCAGGTTGTTAAATAACATATACTGTCATTCTGATTTCTTTAGATAAACATTGACTTCATTCATATTGTTATTGATTTATCGACAGACCATCATACATTTTAGACGTTATAATAATAACACTCTATTGATCACCAAAGAGAAATTCTCTCCTTGCCTGCCCCCTCTTACTGTCCATGATACACAAGCACATATGTAGAAAAACCTCAGCTTGGAAGCCAAGGCTGGACTTAACCTACTCCTTAGGGCTTAACTGGAAACTGCCCCATGGCCGAGTGGTCTCATTCGCCCGACTCAACGTAAACAGTCTTCCGAAGTAAGGTGTATTCTGTTCTCCGAAGTAAGGCGTGGGTTCGAATCCAACTTCCGACAAAAGTTCTTCAATCACTACAGCAGCAACTGGTTAGCTCTAATTGCTTTCTTTTATTTTTGCGTTTCAGGCAAAACTACATAACACTTAAAGACACTTCCGGCATGTAAATGGAGAACGAAATTATAGTTATACCGAATCTCCTACACACAATACCAAGGTTACCAACTTTGCTCAGCTGACCGGAGTCAGACGTTCAATTCGCCACAAGTCTGCACACCCAGACACACGGATATAAAACCTATGTAACAGTTGTGTTACCTTTTAAATAGTCTGTAGGTTTTGCAAACTACTCCAACGCCTTTGGTGTCGCTGATTTTACGTTTATACTAGTGTAAAATAGACTTGCCGTAAGATTTCTTTGCGCCAGCCTGAGAGTCTGAAAACAGGTCACACCAGATGCATGAGAGATGGAAACCTGGAATATTCAGTCGAATTAGATCAAATATGATGCTAAGTTAGTACTAAGTTAAAATATGTTCCGGACTTGTAACATGCACCCATGATTTGGAACAGTGGCCAGGCTGTCTCTGGCCATGCCCCCTACAGTCAGTCCGGCCCCTGCCTTTTCCAGCGTCGAGTCGGGAAACTTCGACGCGTTTCGTACCGCTGGCACGAGTTCGGCTGCTTCGTTTCAAAATGTTTAATGTAGAACAGCGCTATGAAAGCAAATGTTAAAAGACATTATGTCAGGACTTTCACTGAAGGCAGCAGAGCATCATATGTTACTGCTAACGTTTCGTGTTGTGTTCAGGTTGTTAAATAACATATACTGTCATTCTGATTTCTTTAGATAAACATTGACTTCATTCATATTGTTATTGATTTATCGACAGACCATCAGACGTTTTAGACGTTATAATAATAACACTCTATTGATCACCAAAGAGAAATTCTCTCCTTGCCTGCCCCCTCTTACTGTCCATGATACACAAGCACATATGTAGAAAAACGTCAGCTTGGAAGCCAAGGCTGGACTTAACCTACTCCTTAGGGCTTAACTGGAAACTGCCCCATGGCCGAGTGGTCTCATTCGCCCGACTCAATGTAAACAGCCTTCCGAAGTAAGGTGTGGTTTCGAATCCAACTTCCGACAAAAGTTCTTCAATCACTACAGCAGCAACTGGTTAGCTCTAATTGCTTTCTTTTATTTTTGCGTTTCAGGCAAAACTACATAACACTTAAAGACACTTCCGGCATGTAAATGGAGAACGAAATTATAGTTATACCGAATCTCCTACACACAATACCAAGGTTACCAACTTTGCTCAGCTGACCGGAGTCAGACGTTCAATTCGCCACAAGTCTGCACACCCAGACACACGGATATAAAACCTATGTAACAGTTGTGTTACCTTTTAAATAGTCTGTAGGTTTTGCAAACTACTCCAACGCCTTTGGTGTCGCTGATTTTACGTTTATACTAGTGTAAAATAGACTTGCCGTAAGATTTCTTTGCGCAAGCCTGAGAGTCTGAAAACACGTCACACCAGATGCATGAGAGATGGAAACCTGGAATATTCAGTCGAATTAGATCAAATATGATGCTAAGTTAGTACTAAGTTAAAATATGTTCCGGACTTGTAACATGCACCCATGATTTGGAACAGTGGCCAGGCTGTCTCTGGCCACGCCCCCTACAGTCAGTCCGGCCCCTGCCTTTTCCAGCGTCGAGTCGGGAAACTTCGACGCGTTTCGTACCGCTGGCACGAGTTCGGCTGCTTCGTTTCAAAATGTTTAATGTAGAACAGCGCTATGAAAGCAAATGTTAAAAGACATTATGTCAGGACTTTCACTGAAGGCAGCAGAGCATCATATGTTACTGCTAACGTTTCGTGTTGTGTTCAGGTTGTTAAATAACATATACTGTCATTCTGATTTCTTTAGATAAACATTGACTTCATTCATATTGTTATTGATTTATCGACAGACCATCATACGTTTTAGACGTTATAATAATAACACTCTATTGATCACCAAAGAGAAATTCTCTCCTTGCCTGCCCCCTCTTACTGTCCATGATACACAAGCACATATGTAGAAAAACGTCAGCTTGGAAGCCAAGGCTGGACTTAACCTACTCCTTAGGGCTTAACTGGAAACTGCCCCATGGCCGAGTGGTCTCATTCGCCCGACTCAACGTAAACAGCCTTCCGAAGTAAGGTGTATTCTGTTCTCCGAAGTAAGGCGTGGGTTCGAATCCAACTTCCGACAAAAGCTCTTCAATCACTACAGCAGCAACTGGTTAGTTCTAATTGCTTTCTTTTATTTTTGCGTTTCAGGCAAAACTACATAACACTTAAAGACACTTCCGGCATGTAAATGGAGAACGAAATTATAGTTATACCGAATCTCCTACACACAATACCAAGGTTACCAACTTTGCTCAGCTGACCGGAGTCAGACGTTCAATTCGCCACAAGTCTGCACACCCAGACACACGGATATAAAACCTATGTAATAGTTGTGTTACCTTTTAAATAGTCTGTAGGTTTTGCAAACTACTCCAACGCCTTTGGTGTCGCTGATTTTACGTTTATACTAGTGTAAAATAGACTTGCCGTAAGATTTCTTTGCGCCAGCCTGAGAGTCTGAAAACAGGTCACACCAGATGCATGAGAGATGGAAACCTGGAATATTCAGTCGAATTAGATCAAATATGATGCTAAGTTAGTACTAAGTTAAAATATGTTCCGGACTTGTAACATGCACCCATGATTTGGAACAGTGGCCAGGCTGTCTCTGGCCATGCCCCCTACAGTCAGTCCGGCCCCTGCCTTTTCCAGCGTCGAGTCGGGAAACTTCGACGCGTTTCGTACCGCTGGCACGAGTTCGGCTGCTTCGTTTCAAAATGTTTAATGTAGAACAGCGCTATGAAAGCAAATGTTAAAAGACATTATGTCAGGACTTTCACTGAAGGCAGCAGAGCATCATATGTTACTGCTAACGTTTCGTGTTGTGTTCAGGTTGTTAAATAACATATACTGTCATTCTGATTTCTTTAGATAAACATTGACTTCATTCATATTGTTATTGATTTATCGACAGACCATCAGACGTTTTAGACGTTATAATAATAACACTCTATTGATCACCAAAGAGAAATTCTCTCCTTGCCTGCCCCCTCTTACTGTCCATGATACACAAGCACATATGTAGAAAAACGTCAGCTTGGAAGCCAAGGCTGGACTTAACCTACTCCTTAGGGCTTAACTGGAAACTGCCCCATGGCCGAGTGGTCTCATTCGCCCGACTCAATGTAAACAGCCTTCCGAAGTAAGGTGTATTCTGTTCTCCGAAGTAAGGCGTGGGTTCGAATCCAACTTCCGACAAAAGTTCTTCAATCACTACAGCAGCAACTGGTTAGCTCTAATTGCTTTCTTTTATTTTTGCGTTTCAGGCAAAACTACATAACACTTAAAGACACTTCCGGCATGTAAATGGAGAACGAAATTATAGTTATACCGAATCTCCTACACACAATACCAAGGTTACCAACTTTGCTCAGCTGACCGGAGTCAGACGTTCAATTCGCCACAAGTCTGCACACCCAGACACACGGATATAAAACCTATGTAACAGTTGTGTTACCTTTTAAATAGTCTGTAGGTTTTGCAAACTACTCCAACGCCTTTGGTGTCGCTGATTTTACGTTTATACTAGTGTAAAATAGACTTGCCGTAAGATTTCTTTGCGCAAGCCTGAGAGTCTGAAAACACGTCACACCAGATGCATGAGAGATGGAAACCTGGAATATTCAGTCGAATTAGATCAAATATGATGCTAAGTTAGTACTAAGTTAAAATATGTTCCGGACTTGTAACATGCACCCATGATTTGGAACAGTGGCCAGGCTGTCTCTGGCCACGCCCCCTACAGTCAGTCCGGCCCCTGCCTTTTCCAGCGTCGAGTCGGGAAACTTCGACGCGTTTCGTACCGCTGGCACGAGTTCGGCTGCTTCGTTTCAAAATGTTTAATGTAGAACAGCGCTATGAAAGCAAATGTTAAAAGACATTATGTCAGGACTTTCACTGAAGGCAGCAGAGCATCATATGTTACTGCTAACGTTTCGTGTTGTGTTCAGGTTGTTAAATAACATATACTGTCATTCTGATTTCTTTAGATAAACATTGACTTCATTCATATTGTTATTGATTTATCGACAGACCATCATACGTTTTAGACGTTATAATAATAACACTCTATTGATCACCAAAGAGAAATTCTCTCCTTGCCTGCCCCCTCTTACTGTCCATGATACACAAGCACATATGTAGAAAAACGTCAGCTTGGAAGCCAAGGCTGGACTTAACCTACTCCTTAGGGCTTAACTGGAAACTGCCCCATGGCCGAGTGGTCTCATTCGCCCGACTCAACGTAAACAGCCTTCCGAAGTAAGGTGTATTCTGTTCTCCGAAGTAAGGCGTGGGTTCGAATCCAACTTCCGACAAAAGTTCTTCAATCACTACAGCAGCAACTGGTTAGCTCTAATTGCTTTCTTTTATTTTTGCGTTTCAGGCAAAACTACATAACACTTAAAGACACTTCCGGCATGTAAATGGAGAACGAAATTATAGTTATGCCGAATCTCCTACACACAATACCAAGGTTATCAACTTTGCTCAGCTGACCGGAGTCAGACGTTCAATTCGCCACAAGTCTGCACACCCAGACACACGGATATAAAACCTATGTAACAGTTGTGTTACCTTTTAAATAGTCTGTAGGTTTTGCAAACTACTCCAACGCCTTTGGTGTCGCTGATTTTACGTTTATACTAGTGTAAAATAGACTTGCCGTAAGATTTCTTTGCGCAAGCCTGAGAGTCTGAAAACATGTCATACCAGATGCATGAGAGATGGAAACCTGGAATATTCAGTCGAATTAGATCAAATATGATGCTAAGTTAGTACTAAGTTAAAATATGTTCCGGACTTGTAACATGCACCCATGATTTGGAACAGTGGCCAAGCTGTCTCTGGCCACGCCCCCTACAGTCAGTCCGGCCCCTGCCTTTTCCAGCGTCGAGTCGGGAAACTTCGACGCGTTTCGTACCGCTGGCACGAGTTCGGCTGCTTCGTTTCAAAATGTTTAATGTAGAACAGCGCTATGAAAGCAAATGTTAAAAGACATTATGTCAGGACTTTCACTGAAGGCAGCAGAGCATCATATGTTACTGCTAACGTTTCGTGTTGTGTTCAGGTTGTTAAATAACATATACTGTCATTCTGATTTCTTTAGATAAACATTGACTTCATTCATATTGTTATTGATTTATCGACAGACCATCATACGTTTTAGACGTTATAATAATAACACTCTATTGATCACCAAAGAGAAATTCTCTCCTTGCCTGCCCCCTCTTACTGTCCATGATACACAAGCACATATGTAGAAAAACGTCAGCTTGGAAGCCAAGGCTGGACTTAACCTACTCCTTAGGGCTTAACTGGAAACTGCCCCATGGCCGAGTGGTCTCATTCGCCCGACTCAACGTAAACAGCCTTCCGAAGTAAGGTGCATTCTGTTCTCCGAAGTAAGGCGTGGGTTCGAATCCAACTTCCGACAAAAGCTCTTCAATCACTACAGCATCAACTGGTTAGTTCTAATTGCTTTCTTTTATTTTTGCGTTTCAGGCAGAACTACATAACACTTAAAGACACTTCCGGCATGTAAATGGAGAACGAAATTATAGTTATACCGAATCTCCTACACACAATACCAAGGTTACCAACTTTGCTCAGCTGACCGGAGTCAGACGTTCAATTCGCCACAAGTCTGCACACCCAGACACACGGATATAAAACCTATGTAACAGTTGTGTTACCTTTTAAATAGTCTGTAGGTTTTGCAAACTACTCCAACGCCTTTGGTGTCGCTGATTTTACGTTTATACTAGTGTAAAATAGACTTGCCGTAAGATTTCTTTGCGCCAGCCTGAGAGTCTGAAAACACGTCACACCAGATGCATGAGAGATGGAAACCTGGAATATTCAGTCGAATTAGATCAAATATGATGCTAAGTTAGTACTAAGTTAAAATATGTTCCGGACTTGTAACATGCACCCATGATTTGGAACAGTGGCCAGGCTGTCTCTGGCCACGCCCCCTACAGTCAGTCCGGCCCCTGCCTTTTCCAGCGTCGAGTCGGGAAACTTCGACGCGTTTCGTACCGCTGGCACGAGTTCGGCTGCTTCGTTTCAAAATGTTTAATGTAGAACAGCGCTATGAAAGCAAATGTTAAAAGACATTATGTCAACTTCCGACAAAAGTTCTTCAATCACTACAGCAGCATCTGAGCAACTGGTTGGCTCTAATTGCTTCGTTTTATTTTTGCGTCTGTCTTTGCACCTTATCTGTTTGGCACTATCTGCAGACATCGTAACACTGTCTGGCTCTTGTTCCAGTTCCAGAAGGAACTGAAGGGACAACGAGGTAGGGGGAAATACAAATTTCGTTTCGTTGGAGTGCCAAGCTGTGAAAGGCATTTGGCCAGAAGCCAAGGTAAGTGTTGTACCTGTTATTTAGAAAAAGCAGTTTTCAAAATGCTGCTTTATAATCGTTTGAGATAGTCAGCCAGTGTGACTAGTGAAGGCGTTTTGAGTTTACCTACATAAAGTTTTATTTCTATTTCTATTCTATTTTTATTTCTTGCGTCACGCAAGAAGGTGAGGCCGGGACATAAATACCCTGTGTCACGTGGGACCTCGGGACGCTCCAGTGGGCCAATCTAATTAAGAACTGAGTCCATGAGCCTCCATATTCCCGTCTCTTTAGCCCAACAGAACTTTTCTCAGCATGACACTGACATCAGGTATATGAGTTCAGCCCCCATATCTATGGCCCACGGGAAGCAGGGGGAGGGGCAATATTCCCTGCCCAGTTTGGTTCCTTCACTCTGAAAGTTTTCCCTTGATGCTTTCCGCCTCTTCTCTTTGAGCAGGTCTGTGATATATAATGTTATAGGTGGTTTATCGCATCAAGCCTTATTCCTACCCAGTGGTGCTGTAAATTCATTAGTGTGGAATGGCGTAGTGTGAACCGGTGTATGTGTCCACTTGTGTTTGGATTTGCTTGCAAAATGTCTTTTTGTGTATTTGGTTTTGAACACAGTACTATATTGAACAGACTATCCTGAAGCTTTAGTGAAATAGTGGGCTTATTTTGCATATGAACTTCAAAGCTGGAGATTTTAGGTCCAGAGAGTACAAATCCAGACCAAGATTTTGTTTTAACCAACCAGTTGAGTGCTCTGTGAATGTGACTTCTTATACTACTGGTTGGTTGAAACAAAATCTTGGTCTGGATTTGTACCCTGTGGACTGGAAGTCTCCACCTCTGATGAACTTACAGTTTTGAGAACAGAGTCGCAGTCTCAGCAGATTTGCTTTTATTGTAACTCTGGATAAGAAAGATTTCACCGTGTTTAAATGTTGGTGCCTTTAAATTAAACTACAAAATATTCAGTGTTTATTCTGTTATTTTCAAACTAGCAAACAAGTGTTCATTTTGTAGAAAGGTTACATATTTGTTAAATCAGTATTTGTCAGTGCCTATAAATTAAATACTTAATTTGCACAGCCCAATGGAATACTCAAAATTAAACATCAAACAAACCTATGTCAGAAATTATTTCAATTTAGACTATTGATAAGCCAATGTTCATGATATATCAGGAGATTTTTTAAACTGCCATATTTGAAAGGTTACCTCATTGATGACATTTATCAGCACTGCTCTTACCTGAAAGATATCAGCAGAAATGCACTGTGGACAGGTATCTGCCCGCTGTGTTTACAGTGTCTTGAAGTCCTTAAATCAACAGTGTCAAGTTTGTTTGGACAAAGTTTGTTTTTTTTTTCCTTTGCATGTTTTTCCTTCTTCTTCGGATATAATTTTTTTGTAAATTTTTTTCCCTTGGATGTTTTTTTTGTCTTCTTTAAATATTATTTTTTTCCTTCTTTTGATAATGTTTTTTCGGAACAAGAGCCATACAGTGTTACGATGTCTGCAGATAGCGCCAACTGAACGCAGTGAAGCAGTATCACCTAGGGCATACTCTTGAACCACCCGCAAAGTCCCCTTGTTAGTTACGTATACATCCATCCCACCATCCATTTTCCAAACCGCTTATCCTACTGGGTCGCGGGGGGTCCGGAGCCTATCCCGGAAGCACTGGGCACGGGGCACGGAACAACCCAGAATGGGGGGCCAGCCCATCGCAGGGCACACTCACGCACCATTCCTGATTATATTATTGCACTATATAAATAAAAAGTAAACTTAATACCAGTTGCGGTAATAAAGTGCACAGAGAGTAAGAGAGAGAAGGGCTTCACATAAACTTATGTTCATTAGCGTTTAGTATTCTGATGGCTTGGGGGTAGAAGCTGTTATTAAATCTGGTTGTTCTGCAATGCATACTGCGGTAACGTTTACCAGAGGGCAGAAGTTCAAACAGCTTATGGGTGCGTGGGATCTTTTACGATCTTAATGGATCTATTGTGGCAACGTGAGTAGTGAAGTTCTTGAACCGATGGGAGAGAGCCTGGAGAATTATTTTCTCTGTCATCCTCACCACTCTCTGAAGCGTCTTCTGTTCAGCTGTAGAAATTAACATTAAAGTGTCATTTGTATTAAATATAATTATGCATATGTAGAACTAGGGATATGATCCTATTAAGTATGACAGTTCTGTCTTATTAATACAGGATCGACATCCACAGTAACTGTGTTTATCTATCCATCTGTGTGCATGTGTGTGTGTGTATGTGTGTGTGTGTGTGCGAGCGGGTATACCTGTCCTTATGGGGACACAATGTCCCCATAACGTGATAAATAGCCGTTTTTTTTCCCTTATGGGGACTGGTTTCCTGGTCCCCATAAGGGAAAACTCTATTTTATAAAAATCTGTGACTGCTATGGAAAAACTAGAAATGCAAAATCTCTTGTATTTTGCTTGGTTACTTATGGTTATGGCAGGGTGGGGGTTAAGCTTGTCATAGTTAGCGTTAGCATTTATCCCATAGATGTGAATGAGCTCGCCCCATAAAGATAGGTATACCCTATGTGTGTGTGTGTGTCCCATATTGCCTGGGCTTCAGGATACCTCATAACCCGGAACTTCATCAGAAGTAGTTAGAAAATGGATGGATGGATGGATGGATGGACGGACGGACAGATCAATAAAAGTACAGGACATCCATTTTACAAAGAACCGTCAACACTAAATGTGTGCACTGGTCATGCTCCTGGAAATTAAACTTCTTTTCTGAAAAGCAGCATGTTCATAAATTAGCTGCTGTTATACCTTGGGGAAACAAATGCAGATGAAACTGTAAAACAAACTGCAGTGGCAAAACAGTTCTGGCTGCCCGCCAGCCCTTCTGCCTGTGCTGCCCTGCCTGCCTACCCTCCTGCCCATGACATCCTGTCGGCGACATGCCACAAAGCAACCCTTCTTTGCCACAGGAAATGTCTGGTGCAATTTCTTTTTTAATTGTACATGTCAATTGCATAATACCTTAAACTAATTCTTTATTATTTCTATCATCATCATCATCATCATCATCATCATCATCATCATCATCCTGATAAGTATTTCATTAGTATTCCACGGTATTTTGATTTTTCAGGAATCATTGTGTGTACTGTATACTTTTAAATTAGTTTGCACTATATGTAGTGTCTCTGCACCTGTGCCTTACGTACTTGCTGCAGCTTGCACAACAACTTCTCTCAGGCATCAGTATAGTTTATCTAATGCAATATTTGTTGTTTGTTTATTAAGTGGTTTTAGGTATTTTGTGTGTTCCACGTAATTTAGTGTAATTAGTCCTAATTGACTCAGGTTTAGTTTGATATTTCCTTCTGTTTGTTCCTCTGCATCATGCTACTGTCATAACATGTCAATGTCTTACCTAACTTTTGTGCATTATGTTTTGGAGAGAAAAAAATCATGACTTTTTTTTTTGATTCATCCACTGATTCTATCACCTCTGACACATCCCCCCTCAATATTTGTTTGTTTGTTTGTTTATGTATTTGCTTGGGGGGTGGAATTAACAAACAGAAATAACTGAATGAATCAGGGTAGTGAAAAACATTTATAAACTTATAATTTTGGTATTGGTATGATCCTGTTCTGGTTAGTTAGCCGAGGGAGTAAATCATCAGGAGTTTCATCTCTCAAACTCCTACTACACTCACTCAGCATCACAGTATGGACTCCCCAATGCAACTGATCTGCACGTACTCTGGGAGGAAACCTGGTTCGGGAACAGCACCATGCAGGACAGACGAGCTCTACAGAGGGTTGTGCGATCAGCTGAGCGCACCATCTGCACCGAGCTCCCTGACCTGCACTCAATCTACAGCAGGCGGTGCTGGACCAAGGCCAAGAAGATCGTGAAGGACCTCAGCCATCCCAATAATGGACTGTTCATTTCATTAGAATCTGTAGAAATTGTGGATAAACTTGTTCTACTTTACTGACACTGTGCAAAAGTCTCTGACCACTGACTGCTATTGTTAAAACTTAAATTGCATCCATTACAAAACTAAAACAATATTTTGAAGCAACTTGTTTAATTTAATTAATTAAATTTTATTTTAATATAAATGTAAGTAATTAGTCAACATGTTTCAATAGCTATGATTATGTACATTACAAACCTAAAATAATATTTTGAAGCAGCTTAAGTTTAATTTAATTAATTAAATTTTATTTTAATATAAATGTAAGTAATTAGTTAACATGTTTCAATAGCTGTGATTATGTACTTTACTCAGTCTAGGAGCCATCAGGATATGCAAATGTTATTTATCCAAACCACTGTGAAACGAACAGTGTTGATGATGACTGGACTGTTTCTTTATTCAACTAAAAGTAATGAATCAAATCTAATCTTTATTTATGACTTTTTTTAATTTAATTTTATCCCCAGTGCTTCGAGCAGGCATTTCCTGCTCTGCCCCGTGTGCAAGAAGACACAGCCAAGCCTCTCAGTGCATCTGGCTAGGGTGTGCATGAAGAGGTCTTCGAAAGAGGCCATCCAGGAAGTGATGGAGAAGGAAAAGCAGAATTCCCTTGAACTTCTGCAGTGGGGCAGGGTCTTCAGCTACAGGCTGAACTTCAGCTACATTATGCCTGTCAAAGTGTGTCAGCTTAGCCATTTCAGAACCTCTGCTAAAATCATCCTAGTATTTGTAACGACCATCCAGTGCAGCCATGTATTTTTTGACTTGGCCACTAGCACACCTCATACAGTACAGCTAGTCAATCTGTCACTGACTTTTTAAACCAGTATAATTAATTATTTAATTGAGCTGTTGGTGAAATTTAACAAAATCATGGAACGGCTGAGGTGCCCCTGGGGAGAAGTTTGGGAACTGAAGCGGTGTTCATCTAGCCATCCAACTAGATATCAGTAACGCTTTAGAAAACAGAAGAAGTTATTACTAGTTTTTATTGTGTTACTCTTAATTTGCACATGTTCTAATGTTAAATTGTGTCATTTATTCTAAGTCAAAGTACACTTGCTACCCAGATAAACAGCTTTAAACATTTCTTTGGACTGCCTAAGACTTTCACACAGTACTGTATGTCTTAGAACATAAGAAATGTACAAATTAGAGGAGGCCTTTCGGCCCATCAAACTCATTTGGGAAGAACTTAACTAATAGCTCAGAGTTGTTAAAATCTTATCTAGCTCTGATTTAATCATCTCTCTCAATATAATATTGGGATAATTTATTCTCTTCAGAGGCCTCCATAGAATAGTGCATCCATCCCCTCACTTACGTTCAGACAGTCAGAATAACAGCATCATCAATTTCACAGCTAGATTTAAAAATTGCTTTAACAGAGTGATTACAGAAAAAAAGGTAAACAAATATTAACAAGATTATTAAAACGTAATAGACATATTCGTCATTCAGACATATTGCGCTTTTTTAAGAGCAGAAGGGATACATTAAATCACGATTATATTTTGTCCATAATTATATATATATATACATATATTTACATATACAGTGCTCAGCATAAATGAGTACACCCCCTTTGAAAAGTACGAATGTAATCAGTAGCTCAATGAACAAAAGAATAACTTCCAAAATTTTCACAAGGCTGAGTTTTATTGAACACTTGTTTAACTCCATAACATGAAATTAAGGTTAATAATATAACTTAGATCACAAAATCTTCAGTTTTACTCAAATTGGTTGAAGCAAAAATGAATACACCCCGCAACAAAAAGTACTACATCTAGTATTTTGTATGACCGCCGTGATTTTTAAGGACAGCACCAAGTCTTCTAGGCATGGAATGAACAAGTTGGCGACATATTGCAACATCTATCTTTTTCCATCCTTCAAGAATAACCTGTTTCAGAGCCTGGATGGAGAGTGATGCTCAACTTGTCGCTTCAGAATTCCCCACAGGTGTTCGATTGGGTTCAGATCAGGAGACATACTTGGCCATTCAATCACCTTCACCCTGTTCTTCAGAAATGCAACAGTAGCTTTAGATGTGTGTTTTGGATCATTGTCGTGTTGGAAAAGTGCACGACGACCAAGTGCATGGAGAGATGGCAGCATCTTCTCCTTCAGTATAGAGCAGTACATTGTTGAGTTCATGATACCATCAATGAAATGCAGCTCCCCAACACCAGCAGCACTCATGCAGCCCCACATAAGGACACTGCCACCACCATGCTTCACTGTAGGCACCATGCATTTTTCTTTGAAATCCTCACCTTTACGACGCCATACAGTTTTGAAACAAGTAGTTCCAAAAACAGGGATTTTTGTCTCATCACTCCAGAGTATAGAGTCCCAGTAGTCTTCATCTTTTTCCGCATGGGCCCTAGCAAATTCTAGGCGTGCTTTTTTGTGCATGGGCTTTAGGAGAGGCTTCCTTCGTGGACGATACCCATGCATGCCATTCCTCTGCAGTGTGCGCCGTATGGTGTCACGGGAAACGGTCACTCCAGTTTGGCTTTCTACTACTTTAGCTAACTGCAGTGAACTTGCATGGCGATTTTCTTCAACCCTTCTCATCAGCAGACGCTCCTCTCGAGATGTTAACTTCCGTGGACGGCCTGGACGTCGCTGTAAGATCGTTGCACTTCCATCTTTCTTAAATTTTTGGATCACTTTTGCTACAGTATTTTGACTGATAGGTAAAGCTTTGCTGATCTTCTTGTAGCCCTCACCTTTTTTGTGTAAAGAAATGATTGCCTTTCTCAGATTTTGTGACATTTCTCTTCCATGTGGAGCCATTGCTGACAGCATGAAATGGGAAGGGCTTTTCTTTGTTAAGTAATGCCCTTTTATAGTCACCTGTCTGCTGGACACCTCTTAAATGAATCATTAGACTCACCTGTGGTTGAATGCCTGTTAATTAGAATTTTGTAGTCTTAAGTGTGGCTTTTCTCCTAAGACTATAATTGGGGTGTACTCATTTTTGCAACATGGGCTTGAGTGAATTTGTTAGGAAAATCACTTTTTTGTGTGTGCAAATCAACAAATCTTGTTTGCAATCAATGGCCCACATTTGTGAGAGTATTTTGTAATATAGTATCTCATAGAAAATGTTGATTCTGAAAGGAAACTAAAGGTTTTCTGACAAATGTAGTGGGGTGTACTCATTTATGCTGAGCACTGTATATATATGGTGGTGCAGTGGTTAACACTGTTGCCTCACACCTCTGGGACCCAGGTTCGAGTCTCTGCCTGGATTACATGTGTGTGGAGTTTGCATGTTCTCCCCGTGTCCTCGTGGGGTTTCCTCCGGGTACTCCGGTGTACCCCCACAATCAAAAACATGCTGAGGCTAATTGGAGTTACTAAATTGCCCATAGGTGTGCATGTGAGAGTGAATGGTATGTGAGTGTGACCTGTGATGGGCTGGCCCCCCATCCTAGGTTGTTCCCTGCCTCGTGCCCATTTTATTGACATAAAAGTCTGTTCCTCTAATTATAGAATAATATATAGAATAATTATACAAGAGCTATAATTATTATGATGTTATTATTTAATTGTGTGGGCCGTGTTGCTTGATTACATTTGACTCTTCGGCACGTGGGACGCTGCCGGTTTGAAAGACGCAGCTTCACTTGTTTTCTGCACCAAGATGACGAGGTACGTTGCTTTTCTGCTCTGCAGAGGTGTGAGGCAACAGTGTTAACCACTGCACCACCATATATATACAGTGCTCAGCATAAATGAGTACACCCCACTACATTTGTCAGAAAACCTTTAGTTTCCTTTCAGAATCAACTTTTTCTATGAGATACTATATTACAAAATACTCTTGTGAGTAAATTAGTTCATTGCTTTTAAATAAAGTGAATATTGTTGCGGGCTACTGTGTTGGTTATATTTAAATTTTATTTGCAAGTCGGCTAGTTTCCTGTGCCGCAAAGTCTAGATGATATTTCACTTTTGCACGTGCGCTTTCCCGTGCTTTCATGTTGCATTCGGAAGAGGATGCGGGTGGTTGCGCTCGGTGCTGCCTACAGCAATGATATTCCAGCAGACCAGGAGAGGGCAGATGTATTGCAACAAACACAGATAAAAGTAGTGAAGCAAGACCTGAAAAGTTTGTTTGGTGACTAAAATCAGTATATTGCCATTTAGTAAAATTTAAAATTGTTCCAGGCTTCTTTCTTGATTATATGTAAATTGTATGTGAAAGTTAACTAGTTTCCTATGCTATAATGCAGTTGTTCATTGCGAAGGTGTCAGTGCAGAACTGAATTCCATGTGCCAGGAGTGACTGACAGCTCTATTGTATTGCTTGTGTGTTTTTCCTCATTCAGAAACAAACAAATTGCAAAAGCTGTCAGCTGGAGCAACGATCGATACTGGGCAACTTGGGACAAGTGGATGGAAGTGATTGACTGGGAAGATGAGGAAGAGCTGTGCTCCCCAGCAGAATCACCCTCTGACCAGGCTGACCGTTCCATCGTGTCACACACCCGAAAGCCAATTGCCAAGGCAGTTAGCTGGACGGATGATGTGTATTGGGCAGCCTGGGACAAGTGGGATGAGATCATCTGCTGGGGTGAAGAAGGAGAGTGCTCCCCAGCAACTCCACCCATCAACCAGCCTGGGAGGGATAAGGGGTTAGACATGCATGGGTTAGAGGTTTTTCTGTTAAATGAAAGGACAGTCTCCATAAAGCCTGCAGATGACCACCAAGACAGGCTGAAAATAGGAGCCGTAGTGGTCGACCTCTGCCAGTTTGAGCTAGATGGTGTAAATGATAAATTTGAAATTGTCGAAATACAAATTGGAGAGGTCAAATTGGAGGAGACTGCAGAGAGGGGTTTTAATTCAGAATTTGAATTGGAAATTTTGGATGTGGAGATAGAGGTTGTAGACAGTGAATTCCAGCTGAATGCTCTTAATTGGGAAATTGCTGGAACTAAAGTGGACAAATTATTAGTGGAACACCTGAACATAAATAATCTAGAAGCAGACAGTGTGAAGGTGTCCACATCAAATGGGAATGTGGTATATGTCAATGGTATGTGAGTGTGTTTGGTAATGATGGGTGTGAATGGTGTGTGTAAGTGGTGTGTGTGTGTGTGTGTGTGTATGAGAATGGTGATTGAATGGTGTGTGTGAGGTAATGGCGTGTGAGTGAATGGTGTGTGTGAGTGACAGGTGTGTGAATGGTGTGTGTGAGGTAATGGCATGTGTGAGTGAGTGTGAGTGGTAATGGCGTGTGTGAGTGAATGGTGTGTGTGAGTATATGGTGTATGTGAATGGTCTATGTGTGTGTGAATGGGGAGTGAATGGTGTGTGAGTGACTGGTGTGTGTCTGGTGTTTATGAATGGTGTGTGTGAGTGAATGCTGTGTGAATGGTGTTTATGAATGGTGTGTGTGTGAGTGAATGCTGTGTGAGTGACTGGTGTGTGAATGGTGTTTATGAATGGTGTGTGAATGAATGGTGAGTTTTTGTGTGTGTGTTTGTGTGTGTGTGTGTGTGTGAATGATCTGTGTGTGTGAGCCTGCCCTGTGATGGGTTGGTGTCCCATCCTGGGTTGTTCCCTGCCTCGTGCCTGTAGCCTCTGGGATCCATCTGACCGCCTGTTCCAAAAGGCAAATTGATCCCCACATCCCTGAACAGGAGAAGCGGTTTTAGAAAATGGATAAATGTTCCCAGAGGTGTGAGGCAACAGTGCTAACCACTGTACCATGCATATGTATAGGATATGTAGAAGAATACCTGTTGCAGTTATCTGATGTGTGTGTTTTTCACTCTCCCTGCCGGCCCCTGGAGGTTTGGGCTTCCCCTTTGAGTCTGGTGCCTCCCAAGGTTTCTTCCTTCTAGGGAGTTTTTCCTTGCCACTGTCGCCTATGGCTTACTCACTGGGGGCTTTGGGTGGGGGTGCTCTAAAGCGCTTTGAGACAATGTAATGTTGTGATATCGTGCTATACTTTGTTGTGTAATTTTCTATTTACTCATGCAAATAAATAATTGTTTGATAACAAAAAGCACTTGTTTCATTCTTTTTACTGCGAGCATATCAGTCACTTCCCTTGTGCTCCTGCATTCAAAAATGAAAGTTTGTCCTGCCCTGCACTTAATTGCCATGGATTCTACGGGAATGCAGACCTCTACTTTGGTGGAATCCTGCTGTTGTTGTAGATGGTCTGCTCAAACGCTTTCACATTGTGTACAAGCAGATTTGTTTCTGTATCTCTGTAGAGAAGCATTCTTTTCTTCTACCTGGCAAATCCACAAATATAATAGCAATCCACCAAGGTGCAAGTGCACCTAGCTCTTAAAGAAAATGTTAGAAAAAATTAGTTTATAGCATGTTTAAACCATAAACACAGCAGTGACTGAGTACATCCCTTGTGGACCAGGCGCCTGGCTTTGACTATTTTTCTGCCATTAAACTAGCAAAGGTGGCTTGGCCATGACGTAAAATAACTTGTGCCTTTAAATTGTTAAAAAAAAGTCCTGTGTGTTGTAAAGTGAGGTATGAAACAGATACCAGGTCGTTTCAGTAACGGTCAGCGTACGTTTTCTTCATGTGATTTTGTGGTTTCAAATGTTTCATTGGAATCAATAGTATTTGCCAATTCCAGTTGCCAGGTAACTTCAATAATTTGAATAGAATACATGATAACATTTTAAACTAGATTACAGTTAATTGTTATTTTTCTGTTTAAAAAAGACAATTGCTGTAATTTACATACGACAAAACCTGTAAAAGACATTTTGGAATTCTTTTCTAAATGAAATGAAGGTACTTTGTTACTCCCCTTGGGGAAATTCTATTTTCACCTACCCCATTTTGCCCTACTTGACACATGGGCACAGACGAAGGTGACAGCAAGCCTGGCAGCAAAGGGCAGCCACCTGTAGGGACACCCATGGAGCTGGGGGTTTTACAGTGATTAACAGCAATTTTGCAATACTTTTCTGGCAGTTTTTTTTGCTAGGAATTTACAGTCAATTCTACACTGAAACAGACGTCATTCCTAAGCGCAGCATGGACTGCTTCTGGACACAGTATCAAATGTGACTTCCAGAGTCACTTGAGTAAGCTGGAGATGCTACATCCCCGGGTAAGATTACCTGCAGTAGGCAGCCTACCAAAAGAGGGCCTTTCCTGTTCCCTTGGTGAATTAGAAAACCAGTGGAGAGAGCTCTCCTGTTGCAGTTTCACAGAGATGAACAACATGGAGAACTTTGGATTGAGGTTTTGCAGTATGAGGGTGCTGAAGGAAAAAGGAGTTTTAAAGACATTGGTCTGCCTGTACTGCAGATTTTGTCTCTGCCCATTTCAGATGTTCATGTAAAGCGTGAATTTACTAATGTGACATTCCTTAAATATAACCACCGAAACAGAACGGTTGTAAATTTGCTGTCCAGATTGGTAGATGTACAACTTGGACTGCAAAGAGATGGACTGACACAGAGGCGGAGCTATGGATAGGCCTGGGTGGGATTGACAGCTGGGCCCACCCATTCAGATTAATGAAATTACATTTTTTATATATAAATTACCGGCTTCTAACTGTTCCTATACATCACTGTTGTTACTGTGGCAAGTACAATAGAATGTGTGAGCTCCCTCTAGTGGTGCTCTAGGTAGAACACCACAGTCGTAGGTGTATTATTGTTGCAGTCACCATGTTGTAAATATATAAGCCAATTTAAGAAAATTTGGGGTAATGAGTTTCACTCAGAAGTCCATCCATCAGCCACTTTTCCATATTTAAAGGCTGCAGGAGGATGCTCACATGGAAAAAAAAGACTAATTCATTTCTTTATCCAAAACTATTTCTTTCCTCATTCATTAAAACGAAAAGAGCTTTAACTTGTGCGTGCATTGCTTCATTTTAAGCAGCATTATGGAGTATCATTGAAGATAGAAAAGTTTATGAAGGGTCTGATTTTCGACATCTTTTACTCCTGGTTTGGGCTATAAAATTGGAAGGAGTTGCCAAACATGACCGTGCAGGGTCTGCGCTGTTCTCATCTGTGAACAGTGTGTGGGTTTGTGGGTCAGGCATAAATTTGGGGGGAGGGGCTCCCTCCAGCATTAAAATAGGGAGATATCCCCCAAAATAATATAATTCTTCATATTCAAAAAAGTACAGATAAAATTAATCTATCTCACCAGTTAATGTAAAGTTTTTTCACCCCAAGCACACCTACCCTTCCCGAAAATGGTTTAGTCTGAAGTCCTGCTCTGGGGTACGTTTCCTATACCACGATGCACTTTGCAAAAGACAAATATATATCAGGAAAATATATAGCAGGAGATGAAAGAAAAAAGATACATTCTGCGGGCCTCCCAGACATCTGTGCTTTCTACTCCCCAGCCACTTCCTCTTGGCCCACCAACATTTGTCCCCCTGTAGTGTGATCACCAGGGTTCCTCAATGTGTGGCACCTCCACACCTGGCTCCTCTACATCAGCCATCCCTCCTATAGGCCCCTCTACATCAGGGCGACACTGTCCCCTGAGTCCCCAGAATACCTTTCAGTCTGGTAGATCACCAAACCCCAACCATCCTGCTTCCTTGTCACCACACGCCCCTCCTTCCCCCCACGCACTCAAGCCCACTGGTGCAGAAACATTCGCTGCCAATGTAGTGAAGAGCTCCTCAGGTCTGAAGGTGGAAAAAATATCTGTTCTGAGGGGCATCCGGGAGGAACCGGCAGCCCTGATGGAGCAGTATGAAAGACACCATAAAGAGGTGATCGCCTACCGGAGAGAGACACTGGCCTTACTGGCCCAAAGGGTCAGGAGGCCCAGTGTGACAATATACTGTATCTCCCCACCTCTTAATGTCAAGGGCGCCTCCAAGGGGCGGCCACATCCCTCCTTGGAAACCTCTGGCCACCCCTGTGGCAGCCCCCAAATATGGCTGTAGAGAGATTGTTTTATAGCGAAAGCTGTGGTGCACTCAGGGACCATTAACTGTGTAGCACCTGGGGCCTGCATCATGAAACTGAAAGTCTGAGTTAGAACAAAAGTTTTAGCCTAATAAAGTCAAACAAATGCAATGCGCGATCATAAAAATCATGCCTGTAAGAAGGCTCCTGCAGTTTTAAGGGCGCACCGGTGCATGCAAAGGACTGTGGGTGCACTGTGGGGACACCGAGGCACGCGCTGACAGCGTGTTAGAACTTAAAGTTTTTCCTGGTCAGCAATATATGGAAGTCCTTACATTATATGTATGTATTAAGTTATATAATTTCACCAGTTTACTGTATATATTGGTATCCATATCATTTATGTAAATTAGGAACAATAGTGGTCCTAAAATCGAACCCTGCGGTACCCCACTATGAACGCAAGCCCACTGTGACATTGTGCCTCTTATAACTACTCGCTGTTTCCTATCTGTTAACCAGTTATCAATCCAGGTGGCTACGGTACCTAAAATACCTGTCACTTTGAGTTTAAGTAGGAGCCTCTTGTGGGGGACAACATCAAAAGCCTTTTGGAAATCTAAGTAGATGACAAGTAGTCAGCACCCTGCACTTCTTAGTATTTAGAAGTTATGTTTTTCATTGGGTCGAACTTGCTATATCTTGACGTTAAAATTTAGAAAGCTATGTGATTTAAAAGTACTTTTTTCACTTTAATATGACATTATTTTATTAATGCTATATTATTCGTTAAACTTTTGTTTTAGTAGTGTGTGAGATCACAATCACCAGTTACAGCTACTCTTTGCTGAAACAGACATTAGACTAATTATGTCTGGATAACTGAGTACATACTGTATTGTGCATTTTTTCCCAGTGGCGAGTCTCCAAAGTTAGCCAGACTTCTGCATCAAGCTGCAAGGATATTAATGAGACAGTCTGAAAATTCAGACATAGTTGTAGCAGAAGCGACATCACTGGTGTCAAATCAAACACCTGGGGTGTCAACCTCAGCCAGTCTTTCTGCACTTGTTGCACATTCTGAATTTAACACATCTAGACAGGACCAGATTGAAAGAAATCTAGTCCAGCTGTTCCAGTTGTATGACCGTTTTAAGAGGACAAAGGGACCCATACCAAAGGGTGAAATAGAGAGCAAGTATAACAACAGAGTCATGGACACATGACTTCTTCTGTTTTGCGGAAAAAGATGTCCATCCTTTGCCAGAAGAACATAGTCATTTACAGAACTGTGGCCTAGGTAGGAAGCGAATAACATTCCCAGATAAAAATGGCAATTACAAAGACCTCTGAGATGTCCTGTATGCAGCTTATCCACCACTTAATACTTCTGGAGGATTTCAAATTTTGGCATGTTTTAGATCAATATATTTGGAACCTCTGCCAATACCACCCAATGGATATAGCGTGAAATACCTTAGAACAGAGAGTGGTTTGAATCAGGCAGTCGACTATATCCGTCCACTCCGTCCAAGTTAGCATAAGCACAGATGGATTGTGTAAGCTTAATGAGGTTAGTCACAAAAAATCTTGCCTTTTTTGTACACTTGTAAATGTTTCATGAAAGCATCTCACTTCTCCTACGAAATATCTTCAATTTCTTTAAACTACTACAAATAATTACTAAATAGAGTTATGTTCAGAGATTTACATATGTCTTGTTTGTATTATGCTGTGTTTAACTGTTATGCTTTCTACCTTAAGGGCCAAGCATTGGTGCTGGAAAAATGTCAGACCTGTAGAAATTATATTCCCATGCAGTCTCTAGTTCAGCATGTTGAACAGTGCTCAAGGTAAAATACATGATTTAGACTTTTTTTGTCTTGCATCACCTGAGACATTATTTCAATGTGTGTTAAATGGACTTTAAAACTCGCTGAGCATTTGTTAAAGTATTTAGATGTATGCTGAGTGATTTTAATGTATCATTTCACTGTCCCCTGAGTCCCCAGAATACCTTTCAGTCTGGTAGATCACCAAACGCCAACCATCCTGCTTCCTTGTCACCACACGCCCCTCCTTCCCCCCACGCACTCAAGCCCACTGGTGCAGAAACATTCGCTGCCAATGTAGTGAAGAGCTCCTCAGGTCTGAAGGTGGAAAAAATATCTGTTCTGAGGGGCATCCGGGAGGAACCGGCAGCCCTGATGGAGCAGTATGAAAGACACCATAAAGAGGTGATCGCCTACCGGAGAGAGACACTGGCCTTACTGGCCCAAAGGGTCAGGAGGCCCAGTGTGACAATATACTGTATCTCCCCACCTCTTAATGTCAAGGGCGCCTCCAAGGGGCGGCCACATCCCTCCTTGGAAACCTCTGGCCACCCCTGTGGCAGCCCCCAAATATGGCTGTAGAGAGATTGTTTTATAGCGAAAGCTGTGGTGCACTCAGGGACCATTAACTGTGTAGCACCTGGGGCCTGCATCATGAAACTGAAAGTCTGAGTTAGAACAAAAGTTTTAGCCTAATAAAGTCAAACAAATGCAATGCGCGATCATAAAAATCATGCCTGTAAGAAGGCTCCTGCAGTTTTAAGGGCGCACCGGTGCATGCAAAGGACTGTGGGTGCACTGTGGGGACACCGAGGCACGCGCTGACAGCGTGTTAGAACTTAAAGTTTTTCCTGGTCAGCAATATATGGAAGTCCTTACATTATATGTATGTATTAAGTTATATAATTGTGCTATGTAATTACCGAATGACGCTAAACTCATTTAGTTTGGCTTTAATTATGCTGATGTTTAATGCCGGTGTTGTGCTGCAAACTGCCCCTCTGCCACGGATTGTAATCTTTCATTTTAAAGGAAGTGTAACTTCATTTATCTTGCTTTAAGCAAACTGAAAACTCACATTACTTGTTTATAATGATATTTTACAGACAAACCTGAAGTTAAGATTAACTACCTCCTGTAAAACGTCGCAAATGTGACATGATTTAAAGGCGACAGTAATGCTTCGCTTTTCGACGACAGACGCCTTCAGTCGCAAGAAGTGTTTCATTTTCTTGAATAATATTTTTGATACTTTGTTGAATTAATTCTGCCTCGATATTTTTGATATTCTGTCTTCTTTTCATACTTATAATGCGGCGAATAGCTTCATACTCGGCACATCACACCTGGAAATAAAATAACATCGAACTAAGCAACAGAAGTAATCAGAACATAAGAACATAAGAACTATACAAACGAGAGGAGGCCATTCGGCCCATCAAGCTCGCTTGGGGAGAACTAAACTAATAGCTCAGAGTCGTTAAAATCTTATCTAGCTCTGATTTAAAGGAACCCAAGGATTCAGCTTGCACTACATTATCAGGAAGGCTATTCCATACTCTGACTACACGCTGCGTAAAGAAGTGCTTCCTTAAATCCAGCTTGAAATGTTCTCCCGCTAATTTCCACCTATGGCCACGAGTTCGTGTATTTAAACTAATGCTGAAGTAACTATTTGGTTGAACAGCATCCAAACCTGTTAGAATCTTATATACCTAGATCATGTCCCCCCTCAATCTCCTTTGCTTGAGACTGAACAGATTTAGCTCAAGTAACCGTTCCTCGTATGACATTCCTCTAAGACCAGGAATCATTTTTGTAGCCCTACGCTGCACCTTTTCTAAGGCCACAATGTCCTTTTTAAGATATGGTGACCAAACCTGCACACAATATTCTAGGTGAGGTCTCACCAAGGAATTGTATAATCTTAGCATTACCTCCCTTGACTTAAACTCCACACACCTGGAGATATACCCCAACATCCTATTGGCCTTTTTTATTGCTTCCCCACACTGGCGAGAATGGGACATGGAAGCATCAACATACACACCAAGGTCTTTCTCATGATCAGCTACCTTTATTTCAGTGACACCCATGAAATACCTGTACTTTATATTTCTGCTCCCTAGATGGAGTACCTTACATTTATCGACGTTAAATTTCATCTGCCAGGTATCGGCCCAGTCACTAATTAAATCAAGATCCCGCTGTAGCTGCTGAGCCACTAATTCAGTATCTGCTACACCACCCACCTTGGTGTCATCTGCAAATTTCACCAGTTTACTGTATATATTGGTATCCATATCATTTATGTAAATTAGGAACAATAGTGGTCCTAAAATCGAACCCTGCGGTACCCCACTATGAACGCAAGCCCACTGTGACATTGTGCCTCTTATAACTACTCGCTGTTTCCTATCTGTTAACCAGTTATCAATCCAGGTGGCTACGGTACCTAAAATACCTGTCACTTTGAGTTTAAGTAGGAGCCTCTTGTGGGGGACAACATCAAAAGCCTTTTGGAAATCTAAGTAGATGACAAGTAGTCAGCACCCTGCACTTCTTAGTATTTAGAAGTTATGTTTTTCATTGGGTCGAACTTGCTATATCTTGACGTTAAAATTTAGAAAGCTATGTGATTTAAAAGTACTTTTTTCACTTTAATATGACATTATTTTATTAATGCTATATTATTCGTTAAACTTTTGTTTTAGTAGTGTGTGAGATCACAATCACCAGTTACAGCTACTCTTTGCTGAAACAGACATTAGACTAATTATGTCTGGATAACTGAGTACATACTGTATTGTGCATTTTTTCCCAGTGGCGAGTCTCCAAAGTTAGCCAGACTTCTGCATCAAGCTGCAAGGATATTAATGAGACAGTCTGAAAATTCAGACATAGTTGTAGCAGAAGCGACATCACTGGTGTCAAATCAAACACCTGGGGTGTCAACCTCAGCCAGTCTTTCTGCACTTGTTGCACATTCTGAATTTAACACATCTAGACAGGACCAGATTGAAAGAAATCTAGTCCAGCTGTTCCAGTTGTATGACCGTTTTAAGAGGACAAAGGGACCCATACCAAAGGGTGAAATAGAGAGCAAGTATAACAACAGAGTCATGGACACATGACTTCTTCTGTTTTGCGGAAAAAGATGTCCATCCTTTGCCAGAAGAACATAGTCATTTACAGAACTGTGGCCTAGGTAGGAAGCGAATAACATTCCCAGATAAAAATGGCAATTACAAAGACCTCTGAGATGTCCTGTATGCAGCTTATCCACCACTTAATACTTCTGGAGGATTTCAAATTTTGGCATGTTTTAGATCAATATATTTGGAACCTCTGCCAATACCACCCAATGGATATAGCGTGAAATACCTTAGAACAGAGAGTGGTTTGAATCAGGCAGTCGACTATATCCGTCCACTCCGTCCAAGTTAGCATAAGCACAGATGGATTGTGTAAGCTTAATGAGGTTAGTCACAAAAAATCTTGCCTTTTTTGTACACTTGTAAATGTTTCATGAAAGCATCTCACTTCTCCTACGAAATATCTTCAATTTCTTTAAACTACTACAAATAATTACTAAATAGAGTTATGTTCAGAGATTTACATATGTCTTGTTTGTATTATGCTGTGTTTAACTGTTATGCTTTCTACCTTAAGGGCCAAGCATTGGTGCTGGAAAAATGTCAGACCTGTAGAAATTATATTCCCATGCAGTCTCTAGTTCAGCATGTTGAACAGTGCTCAAGGTAAAATACATGATTTAGACTTTTTTTGTCTTGCATCACCTGAGACATTATTTCAATGTGTGTTAAATGGACTTTAAAACTCGCTGAGCATTTGTTAAAGTATTTAGATGTATGCTGAGTGATTTTAATGTATCATTTCACTGTCCCCTGAGTCCCCAGAATACCTTTCAGTCTGGTAGATCACCAAACGCCAACCATCCTGCTTCCTTGTCACCACACGCCCCTCCTTCCCCCCACGCACTCAAGCCCACTGGTGCAGAAACATTCGCTGCCAATGTAGTGAAGAGCTCCTCAGGTCTGAAGGTGGAAAAAATATCTGTTCTGAGGGGCATCCGGGAGGAACCGGCAGCCCTGATGGAGCAGTATGAAAGACACCATAAAGAGGTGATCGCCTACCGGAGAGAGACACTGGCCTTACTGGCCCAAAGGGTCAGGAGGCCCAGTGTGACAATATACTGTATCTCCCCACCTCTTAATGTCAAGGGCGCCTCCAAGGGGCGGCCACATCCCTCCTTGGAAACCTCTGGCCACCCCTGTGGCAGCCCCCAAATATGGCTGTAGAGAGATTGTTTTATAGCGAAAGCTGTGGTGCACTCAGGGACCATTAACTGTGTAGCACCTGGGGCCTGCATCATGAAACTGAAAGTCTGAGTTAGAACAAAAGTTTTAGCCTAATAAAGTCAAACAAATGCAATGCGCGATCATAAAAATCATGCCTGTAAGAAGGCTCCTGCAGTTTTAAGGGCGCACCGGTGCATGCAAAGGACTGTGGGTGCACTGTGGGGACACCGAGGCACGCGCTGACAGCGTGTTAGAACTTAAAGTTTTTCCTGGTCAGCAATATATGGAAGTCCTTACATTATATGTATGTATTAAGTTATATAATTGTGCTATGTAATTACCGAATGACGCTAAACTCATTTAGTTTGGCTTTAATTATGCTGATGTTTAATGCCGGTGTTGTGCTGCAAACTGCCCCTCTGCCACGGATTGTAATCTTTCATTTTAAAGGAAGTGTAACTTCATTTATCTTGCTTTAAGCAAACTGAAAACTCACATTACTTGTTTATAATGATATTTTACAGACAAACCTGAAGTTAAGATTAACTACCTCCTGTAAAACGTCGCAAATGTGACATGATTTAAAGGCGACAGTAATGCTTCGCTTTTCGACGACAGACGCCTTCAGTCGCAAGAAGTGTTTCATTTTCTTGAATAATATTTTTGATACTTTGTTGAATTAATTCTGCCTCGATATTTTTGATATTCTGTCTTCTTTTCATACTTATAATGCGGCGAATAGCTTCATACTCGGCACATCACACCTGGAAATAAAATAACATCGAACTAAGCAACAGAAGTAATCAGAACATAAGAACATAAGAACTATACAAACGAGAGGAGGCCATTCGGCCCATCAAGCTCGCTTGGGGAGAACTAAACTAATAGCTCAGAGTCGTTAAAATCTTATCTAGCTCTGATTTAAAGGAACCCAAGGATTCAGCTTGCACTACATTATCAGGAAGGCTATTCCATACTCTGACTACACGCTGCGTAAAGAAGTGCTTCCTTAAATCCAGCTTGAAATGTTCTCCCGCTAATTTCCACCTATGGCCACGAGTTCGTGTATTTAAACTAATGCTGAAGTAACTATTTGGTTGAACAGCATCCAAACCTGTTAGAATCTTATATACCTAGATCATGTCCCCCCTCAATCTCCTTTGCTTGAGACTGAACAGATTTAGCTCAAGTAACCGTTCCTCGTATGACATTCCTCTAAGACCAGGAATCATTTTTGTAGCCCTACGCTGCACCTTTTCTAAGGCCACAATGTCCTTTTTAAGATATGGTGACCAAACCTGCACACAATATTCTAGGTGAGGTCTCACCAAGGAATTGTATAATCTTAGCATTACCTCCCTTGACTTAAACTCCACACACCTGGAGATATACCCCAACATCCTATTGGCCTTTTTTATTGCTTCCCCACACTGGCGAGAATGGGACATGGAAGCATCAACATACACACCAAGGTCTTTCTCATGATCAGCTACCTTTATTTCAGTGACACCCATGAAATACCTGTACTTTATATTTCTGCTCCCTAGATGGAGTACCTTACATTTATCGACGTTAAATTTCATCTGCCAGGTATCGGCCCAGTCACTAATTAAATCAAGATCCCGCTGTAGCTGCTGAGCCACTAATTCAGTATCTGCTACACCACCCACCTTGGTGTCATCTGCAAATTTCACCAGTTTACTGTATATATTGGTATCCATATCATTTATGTAAATTAGGAACAATAGTGGTCCTAAAATCGAACCCTGCGGTACCCCACTATGAACGCAAGCCCACTGTGACATTGTGCCTCTTATAACTACTCGCTGTTTCCTATCTGTTAACCAGTTATCAATCCAGGTGGCTACGGTACCTAAAATACCTGTCACTTTGAGTTTAAGTAGGAGCCTCTTGTGGGGGACAACATCAAAAGCCTTTTGGAAATCTAAGTAGATGACAAGTAGTCAGCACCCTGCACTTCTTAGTATTTAGAAGTTATGTTTTTCATTGGGTCGAACTTGCTATATCTTGACGTTAAAATTTAGAAAGCTATGTGATTTAAAAGTACTTTTTTCACTTTAATATGACATTATTTTATTAATGCTATATTATTCGTTAAACTTTTGTTTTAGTAGTGTGTGAGATCACAATCACCAGTTACAGCTACTCTTTGCTGAAACAGACATTAGACTAATTATGTCTGGATAACTGAGTACATACTGTATTGTGCATTTTTTCCCAGTGGCGAGTCTCCAAAGTTAGCCAGACTTCTGCATCAAGCTGCAAGGATATTAATGAGACAGTCTGAAAATTCAGACATAGTTGTAGCAGAAGCGACATCACTGGTGTCAAATCAAACACCTGGGGTGTCAACCTCAGCCAGTCTTTCTGCACTTGTTGCACATTCTGAATTTAACACATCTAGACAGGACCAGATTGAAAGAAATCTAGTCCAGCTGTTCCAGTTGTATGACCGTTTTAAGAGGACAAAGGGACCCATACCAAAGGGTGAAATAGAGAGCAAGTATAACAACAGAGTCATGGACACATGACTTCTTCTGTTTTGCGGAAAAAGATGTCCATCCTTTGCCAGAAGAACATAGTCATTTACAGAACTGTGGCCTAGGTAGGAAGCGAATAACATTCCCAGATAAAAATGGCAATTACAAAGACCTCTGAGATGTCCTGTATGCAGCTTATCCACCACTTAATACTTCTGGAGGATTTCAAATTTTGGCATGTTTTAGATCAATATATTTGGAACCTCTGCCAATACCACCCAATGGATATAGCGTGAAATACCTTAGAACAGAGAGTGGTTTGAATCAGGCAGTCGACTATATCCGTCCACTCCGTCCAAGTTAGCATAAGCACAGATGGATTGTGTAAGCTTAATGAGGTTAGTCACAAAAAATCTTGCCTTTTTTGTACACTTGTAAATGTTTCATGAAAGCATCTCACTTCTCCTACGAAATATCTTCAATTTCTTTAAACTACTACAAATAATTACTAAATAGAGTTATGTTCAGAGATTTACATATGTCTTGTTTGTATTATGCTGTGTTTAACTGTTATGCTTTCTACCTTAAGGGCCAAGCATTGGTGCTGGAAAAATGTCAGACCTGTAGAAATTATATTCCCATGCAGTCTCTAGTTCAGCATGTTGAACAGTGCTCAAGGTAAAATACATGATTTAGACTTTTTTTGTCTTGCATCACCTGAGACATTATTTCAATGTGTGTTAAATGGACTTTAAAACTCGCTGAGCATTTGTTAAAGTATTTAGATGTATGCTGAGTGATTTTAATGTATCATTTAAATGAAAATGTCTTTATATTCTTCTTCTTGTAAAGCAAAACCAACAGCCAGATACCAGATGCCAGGCAGAGGAAGCACCTTGTACTTCACAATCACTAGCTAACATCCAAGCTGATATCACCCCGCAGATTTTAACTTCCACTGTTATAGACAAAGAAAGTCCATCTGTTTGTACATACAGGTATGATTAATGTAAATGAGGTCTCAGAAAGATAGAAAATGTAAGAACAACCTCAAATGAGCAAATTTTTTCAGGGACTATTTGGACCTTGTTTGCTCTGATGTGAGTGAGTCAGAGGATGAACAAATCAGTCGAGCTATAGAAGAGTCATTGATAGAAATGTCAAGTGAGTTTAATGTTCAAATGTCGCAATTTTGTTATGTAGTGTTTTTTTATGTTTGGTTGTGTGACTGTCTTTTCAGGCTGCAGGATGTCTTGCAGATGCTGCAAAAGGAATATTGATAAGGATGAAGCTCTTCGCTTCAACATCAACCGGAAGAACATTTAGGATGGTGCTGTCCGCACAATGAGGAGACCAAATTTCTCTGCCAGAAAGAGAATTGATGCCAAATTCACTTATGAGGGAAATTCTGTAGAAGCAGTTTATATGGGTGGCCCAATGAGGGAGTTCTTCAGACTTGCATTTCAACATATAAGGCAGAGCCCAGTGTTCACAGGTTCTGACTACCAGCGAGTTTTGGAGTGCCATATATGTGTGTAAGTGTTGCAGAGGGAAACCATCAAACATTTCATATATATGTCAGGCTTTGGTTACTGTTGAGAATGTAATTGCATGATTTCTCATCTTTCTCTGGTAGCTTTAAAAGAAAACAGCTACTTTTATGCAGGAGAGTTGATTGCAATGGGCATAGTTCAAGGAGGACCATCCCCACGTTTCTTTGCTCCAGTCTTGTATCAAGCCATAGTGTCAGGTGCAGAAAGTGCAGACATTGAGGACATTCATGATCATGAATTAAAAAGCTTGCTGTCAGAGGTAGGGGAAGAACGTGAATAATTGCATTTCAGACTGCTGTACAATTTTAAAATGGTGTTTATAGCAATGTTTACGTATTCTTTAGTACGTTTTGTCAGTTCTCTTTATGCTCATGTGCATTTGAAAAGCTTGATATTAATGTTTGCATGAACAAATAATTCACTGTAAAAATAAATGTTTTCAATCCAGTGTCAAGTTGTGGCTTCAGAGTTTAAGAAAAACCTGAACAAAGCTGTTGAAAGATGTGAGACCCACCTGATGCTGGCTGGATGTCTGCGAAGCATCTCTGTCAGTAATAAAAATGAAGTGGTGCAAGACGTCATTAATTGGTTTGTCCTTCAGGATAAGGAAACACTTTGAAAGGCATGTTCCTCATCATGTATTATCCATGTTCAAAGTTTATAGGGCATTCAAAATTAGTGGATGTTTTTTTTCTCTTTTGATCAATGTATCAAAATTTTTTATAGGTTCCAGGATGGGCTTCGTAGCTGTGGACTACTGGATGCTATCCAGAGCCATCCAGGCGTATTCAGAACGGTATTTACAAAGATCAACGAAAAGCTTACAGCTGAGAGTATTGAACAGCAGTTTACAGAACAAAGGTCTGAGCGAGGGAGCGACAAATACAAAATCGAAAATGAAGCTATCTCTTGGATGCTAAGAGAAGGTATTCCTCAACCACAATTAGAACCAAACTTAAAAGGATATGGAATTCTAAAGAATGATGGTTCTTCCTAATATCAGCACTACATATATTTAAGTAAAATTCAGCCTTATTTACTTTATACATGGAACCTGGCAAAAGCAGCCAGCCATTACTGACACATGAGAAATTATAGATAGAACATTTTTCTTCTAAAATGTATAGTAATTTGTATCAAAATTGTAACTAATTAAAAATTAACTGACTAAGTATATATGACTATACTATACGCTACATAGTGCAGGACAGTTACACTTATTTTTGCATTGTTCATTGATTTTGCTTCATACAGGTTGATAGAACTGTTTGTTGTTACATTATTTTTACACTACAGAGACTTAAACTGTGCCTTATTGGCTCTTAAACTCAGAATCTCTCGAGTCCCCTTTAGGAACAGGCTGGGTCATATGATTTGACATGTTACACACTGGATAACTGTAACAGGTTTTCTCCTATATATCCCATACATGGGGATGGCACAGTGGTGCAGTGGTTAGCACTGTTGTCTCACAACTCTGGGACCATCCAACCATCCATCTTCTGAAACTGCTTCTCCTGTTCAGGGCCGCAGGGGCTTCTCCTGTTCAGGGCCGCATTTAAACCCAAATCCCAGAGGTGTGAGGCGAAAGCGCTAACCACTGCATCACCGTGCCACCCGCCTCTGGGAACATACTGCGGTTAATTGGAGTTAACAAGTTGACCATGAGTGTGAATGGTGCACACAGGCAGGCATGTAAGTAGGCAGGCATGTAAGTAGGCAGGCATGTAAGTAGGCAGGCAGACAGGCAAGCGCGCGCGAACACAGACAGGCAAGTATGCACACATGCATAAAGGCACTCCTCCAAACAGTCAAGCACACACGCACACAGGCAGGCACACACACACATAGGCACGCACAAATGTACGCACACAGGCACGCACGCAGACACACACACACATAGGCAGGCACAGACACAGGTAGGCTCACAGGCACTCAGAGGCACCCATGCATGCAAGGACACACAGAGACACAGGTGCATACAAGCACACAGGAATGCACGGACACAGGCACGCAAGCACAGGCATGCACAGAGGCATGCACACACACAGACATATACACACAGGCAGGCACACACACGGACACACACAGGCGCGCAGACAGGTAGGTACTTACACAGGAATGCACGCACCCACACAAGCACGCATGCACTCACACAGGCAGACATGTACACAGGCACGCAGACAGGTAGGTACTTACACAGGCATGCACACATGCAGGCACGCATGCACGCACAAAACTCCTCGTCCTTAACCCAGGACTTCCAAACATAAGCAAAACACAGTTACAATATTAGTTGTAATTATTAGCATTAGTAAGATTCCCCTTACATTGCATAATAGGTAAGAAATAAATGGATGTAGGGGCGGCATGGTGGTGCAGTGGTTAGCACTGTTGCCTCACACCTCTGGGACCCAGGTTCGAGTCTTCGCCTGGGTCACATGTGTGTGGAGTTTGCATGTTCTCCCCATGTCATCGTGGGGTTTCCTCCGGGTACTCTGGTTTCCCCCCACAGTCCAAAAACATGCTGAGGCTAATTGGAGTCGCTAAATTGCCCATAGGTGTGCCTGTGTGAGTGAATGGTGTGTGAGTGTGCCCTGCGATGGGCTGGCCCCCCATCCTGGGTTGTTCCCAGCCTCGTGCCCATTGCTTCCGGGATAGGCTCCGGACCCCCCGCGACCCGATAGGATAAGCGGTTTGGAAAATGGATGGATGGATAAATAGATGTAGAGAAGAAACATGTTTACAATTCAAAGTATATTAGAGATGCTGTAAGTATGTATGTGAAGGGTTCAATGGGGCTAATCCCACAATGATTAAAAACAATTTGACAAATTCAAATAACAGGCTGAGAAGGATGTTCAGCTTCAGCCACCGGCTCTCGTTTTTGACAGTGGGGTGTAATTTTGCCGGTTCTTTCCTTTCTTCTGTTTCCCATACGTTGTTTGCAGAGGCCCCTTCACCACATCGCCATGTGATGTGGACACCTTCACACTGCCTGCTTCTAGATCATTTATGTTGAGGTGTTCCACTTTAGTTTCAGCAATGTGTAAATTAACATCATTCAGCTGGAATTCATCGTCTACAACTTCTAATAATAATAATAATAATCAATACTTTATTAATCCCTGTGGGGATATTGCGTTTTTTGTGTCTCCCTCAACATGCCCTTTGTGGAGTAAGTTGTCTGTGAAGGGCAGCTACCTGTTGGGGCGTCTAGGGAGCTGGGGGGAATTAAGGGCCTTGCTCGAGGACCCGCAGACGTGCTGAGGCTGGGTTTGAACCGGTGACCTTCCGATTACAGGCACAAGGACTTGGTCTATGTATTGACCCCTGCCCCCCAACTGTGTATGAGTAGCATTTATGGTGTTTCTTGAATGTGAGCTAGTACATAAACCAGCTAGTACCCACCCTTGCAAAAATACTCTAGAGTTCCGTCATACACATTCTTTTATTTTCTTGCATTGTCCGTTTTTGTTCATAGTCTGTAATTTTCCGAATAACGGCAATTTCAGATAACTACTGGAACTATGAATTCCGGAGGGGAGAATATATTCATGCAAGTTCCATTACATGCTATAGATATATTGATCTGATACCTTTCTTTATCAGACTGTTACTGTACCACTGTTAAAAACCACAGATATTTTATTCTGATTGTATGCATTTCCTTATTAGGGCACATTAGTTAGTTCTTTTAAAAAATCAGTTTATTCTGACATCGTAAATTTCCTGATCAGAGTTTACCCTCTTTAAAATGACAGGGTTACACTTGTGCCATTTAATTTCCGTAATCTGTGGCAGTCAGTGACAATGACTTATTTACTACCAAACAGCACTGAGATTGAGTAGAGTGAGGGGCTTAGGGCGTATTACGGAAGAATAAAAGCTGAGTCCTGTATCCAGGCGAGATGCGTAGCTGACAGGCTGATGAACGTTTCAAACTCTTACCTCCACCGTACTGACAGGAACGGCGAGCAGCTGTGGCGTCATGGCATCAAACTTCTGTTTCTCCAGGCAAGAAAACAACCAAGACCAGCCTTAATAATCTAAACACTTTGAAGACTGATATAAATGGTAAATATGAGGCGTGAATACCATCCAACACTACCAGTTACTCAGTGAATACTCAGTCATGCAGAAATATAATCTAAAGTTATAATTATGGGGACATGTGGCCATCCACTGCAGGTGACAATGTCCTAAACTCTTTCATACTTAAAGAACGCTTACAGTTATTACTTTGTAGGATGCATAGAACTCCAGTTCAGTATATTTATGGAATATATACAGCAGCAACTACTTTATGGTCATTTATTAAGTAACAGACTTATTTTCTACCTGCGGGATCTTATAATTATGCTGAAATAAAAATGTAACTTACAGCGTAAAAACATGGAATCCAGTCCAAAATTTATTTAGTTTGACATGTGATCAAAATTCAGAGTAAACTAATACATGATAGCATGCATGCAAAAGATCAAGGGCAGAACAGGGGCTGTGAACCCAGTCTGCATTAAAATGGAATTAACCATCTCTCTCAATATAAAATCGGGATAATTATTCTCTTCAGAGGCATCCATAGAATAGTGTATCCATCCCCTCACTCCTGTGTATAGAGGCATATCCTAAGGCTCCGGCAACAAATTTCAGCTCAACAACAGCATCAATAATTTTACAGCTAGTTTTAAAACTTGCTTTAACATACAGTGATTGCAGAAAATGATAAACAAATTAGGTAATATTAATTAAATCATTAAAATGTGCAGAAAAGGTTTGAAGTTTACATCACGATAAATGAGAACTACACGTGATTACTAATTACTGTTAACTAATTTGCTGTCTGGACTTTTTACAGTGAGGGGGGGAAAAGTCATTATATGTCAGGATGCCAGTCAGTGGCACAGACACAAGTTGGCCAGCTGGCCTATTCATTCAGCACCAGCCCATCAAGTAGAGAATTTATTTACGTAGTTTTAAGTGGACAGATTTCTGACTAATTTTCAAGCATGTGCAACAAGTAATGACAGATATTGACGTTAGTTTCACACATTCAAAAATATTCAGTAACTGCGTTGCTTGTGACATTTGCGTTTGGTTTATACTTTCATAAGGTGTTCGAATTTTTAACCAATATGTTTTGTTTTGCCATTTCCAAATATATGTGTTATTCTAACATCCGGAATACGGCACGTATGGTAGATGTTCATGGACGTGGATGGTACTCACACAAAGGATGTGAGGACCGACTTCAAATAGCATATCTCGGGGGGGCCAATAGTACTATTGGCACACGTTTCCCTTCGTATCAAAACATGGGTTAGTATGACGTGTTCGTAGTGAGCATATATATCCTCTATCAGTTTTATCACAATCTCGTATATCATACCTTTTGTTAGTATAGGTATCTAGCTATTCTCCCTTTACCTGTAGAGTCCATTAATCACGGCGGGGGTTGCGGAAAATAAGGAGGACGCTATAGCGGATCAGTCCAATATTTATCTTCTCCGTCAACTCCGGGAGAGAGAGCAACAGGACAGAGACAAAAAAAAATCCAAAATCGAGGTAGTGAAAACAGACAGGTGGTCAGGCGATCGGCATCGGCAGTGAGAGGGCTAGGCTATAAGCGAAGGGCGGAAGAGGCAGAACAGAGGTGGAGACAGGTCAGGGAATAAACGCTGGAACTTTAGCACGGAGGGCTGAAGACCGGCAGGTGTGCCAAACACGAATAAAAAGGCTCGCCGATTACCCCGACGGGCATCAGCTGGTAGAGGAGGGCAAACGGTAACCCGGTCCTGCCGGTTCTCGGGACAGGTGTAGAAGCGCTACGGCCGCTGCTCAACTCCCTCCTAGGGAAACCAGCGGGGGTGTGGCAGGGGAGTCCCGCGTGACATCATAGGGGCTTCCCCTGGGCGATCCACGACACCATTATGCCCCTCCAGCTATTATGGACAACCCGTGGAATCTACATTGAGCTTGGTGTGTAGCTACATTATACATTCCCCCATGCCCAGTGCATAAAGTATCATTACACTGAGGTATTTCAGGCTTTAGATGTAACCACATAGTAGAACTAATACTCCACAGTTGCTTCCATGCACTATGATTAGATGTCAATAACATTCGTTGAACATTATTTCGTTGTATTTTGGCATTTAACATAGCCATAGTACATGCAGTCCAATTCATCCATCGAGTTCGGTCACAGCCACTTGAGGGGGCACTCCGGCAGACGCAAGGATGTTCTTCCCCCTATAACACCCCCTGCAGAAGTACATCTCACTTCCATTAGTAGGGGCCAGTTCAGCATGGTTGGTTTGCTGGACAGGTGAAGTTGTCTTGCTGTCGATCTTGTATGCTGCTTCTCCATCCAATCCTAAAAGTGGAAGTGTGCTCCAGCTCGGTCATTGGGACTGTATCATAGCCGAAGGCTGTCAGCAGCATTGGCCACGCCGTCCACCAGGGCCATTGCGCCATCCTTCACGCATAAAGAAGAACTGACATCCACATTACTGTAGGTTTCTCATAAATAACATTTATTAGCTGGGATACCGTCACCCAACTTTCGGCGCCTGGCTTCATAACGGCCACAGTGTTATCTTGTCCCACTGTTTCTATAAGGAAACATTCCAATTATTCCTTTTTCTGGATCTATTTTTATAAATGAATTGTGAAGGAAAAGGAAAATATGCAAAGGAGGCCAAACTAACACTGCAATCTGGAGTAATGTATTTTATTCTTTTTATAATAATGGATGAAGTTTAGCTTCCTTACACTCTCTCTGTACCTCTGTTTCTAATGCGGGTTTACGTGAAGAGTTGTACTGTATTTAATCTAACTACAGCTAGATCAGTACCAGAGATAAAAACACTGGATGTCGCGTTGAATACAGCCGTCTTTGGGAGCGAATGCGTCAACAGAGCCGCCATCTTGGGACGGGGTAGAGCTCCTTTTAAATGAATGAACGTCTATCAGGGACAAGCTGGCATTCAGAAAATAAAGAACCATAAATGGGCAAATTTGAGAAGCGATTTTTATTGTCTTGGTTCATTATAAATGTCAGACATGTATTTACGACCGAGCCACGAGTAAATCGACAGGGAAGCGGTTTTTCTTAACACAGCCTACTTTTATGTTCAAAATGTAATGCGCATATAGGTATTTTTTTCATTCTTCCAATCGAAATAAACATACACTACTCTCCTACTACGTGCAGAACAATGCAAATACAAAACACCACAAAAAAAGGCCAGCAATGTTAGCTGAAAGACCCTGGTAATCTCCATGATAATCCCATTGTGTTACCACTCATGCATTTACATTAATGCAGGCCGGCTCGTGGCATTGGCAATATAGGCAATGGGCCAAGGGCGCCATTCATCCAGGGGGCGCCACAAACGGAGGAAGAAAAAAAGTGTAACATTCCACTATTCTTAAAGCTAGTTGGTATTAATGTGTCTTAATATGAAAAGAACAAGCCCACATGAATTTACCTGCTAAACAAAGCCTATTAAGTAGTAATAATAATAATGATGATGATGACGATGATGATGATACATAACTTTCCTATGAGCCCCCCCCCCCTTGTAACCTCCCTCAATAACGAACACAAGTTGATCTCTGATCACGGGCATTTATTCACATATCTATCCGGCTCGAGCATGCCGTGAGAACTAGATAAAATAAAGCACATACATCAAAAAATGAATAAGTAAAACACAGGCAATTTCCTAAAAATAACCAAACACAAACAAATAGGCTACAGCTCGCTCACGCCATTAACTTATGACTGCAGCTCATACAGTAACTCCAATATCCATGAATATTGACATTATAACTTAAAACACTTTCTCAGCCGCATAACAAATGCTGCACTTATAACTGAGCAAAACAAAAATGTTACCAGCAAAACTGACCAGACCTCAACCCCAACGCAACATTAGTTCCGCTATAGTTTCCCTACGCCTGGGGGGGCGCCGGCGCTGATGCTCGCCTAGGGCGCCTCATCGGCTAGGACCGTTACTGCATTTAAGCATTTGGCAGACGCCTTTATCCAAAGCAACGGGCATTTGTATAGACTTGTAGAGAACTATAGACAATGAACTGTACACAATACATTTTCCAGACAAAGAAAATACTTTATTTTTTTTTACATTTAATATGAAAGATGAACATCCGTTTACCTGCTTTTTGGAAAATTAACTATAGACAGGGCAGGTCCATACACACAGGCATCTTGTGTATATTTGTCAAGAACTATAGCCAATGAACTGCAATATATACTGGTGTCAGTACAGAAGCTGTGTCTTTCCTGTGACGTGGGGGTGGGAAGACAGAGGCTCTGTGTCTAGTATTTAGTATCCTTGTAACAATACTATTTTACACAGTTTTCTTTCTCAAACTGCTGCTCTGTAGTTGGAGAGTATGTACTTTTGCCACATGGTCTCTCTCTCAACTTGTGAAAGCAAGACAAGTGAAATTAAATTGAAATGATGGTTGCCAATGCCATCTTGAGTTTCAGCAATGTGATCACAACGATTAAATATATCCTGAAAACCTACATCTGCTTTCACAACCCTATTCAACAGAGACTGGATGTTGGAGGCCTGTCTGATGCACTGCTCAGCTGAGCCAATCACCTTTACTGTACCATGGCTTAGTATCAGCAGGCCTCCATTGTTACGCAAGGTCAGCAGATGATAGTTCTGACGAGACGTGAAGGCACGGCTGTACTAACCAAGCTACTGCAGCACATCACACTTCAGCTTCTTCACGACCTGCCTAACAACAAAACCTGTGATATACACCAGAGCATTCTCAGTTAGGGCTCCAAAGCTGGCTGGCAAGTAGCTATGGTCTAACACAACACCAGTGACTTGCTCAAAAGGAGAGGACCCTCTTGTGTCCCTGTCCTTTGGCATGGCTTTGAACAGCAGAAATGCCCATGTTGCTTACATCAAAAGCTTTCTTGCATATCTTGCAGTATGCCCGATGTACATTATCTGTCAC
>NW_026043293.1:0-45719 GCF_023856365.1 Brienomyrus brachyistius | reverse complement strand
TAATTTCTATATGTGTGATAGAATCAAAAAATATTTTGTTTTACATATAAATCTTCACAAGGTGTATTACACATGGTATTCCCCAGACACCCCGCCACCCCAACAGATGCTTTGTTTGTTAAGACAATAGCTCAGAAAGTGGTTGATCGATCTTTTGCAGCTTTTACCAAGGTTTGTACAAGCCAAAATAAAATTTTGAAACGGATCCCTGCCACACCCCTGCCCTCCTGAACCTCCCGTTTCCTCCCTAGTGTGGTATAACGTGCCATGCCTGTTCCGCGTTTGTTTTACCTCTCCTTCCTGCCCTTGTGTTACTCATTTCAGGTGCCTCTAGTTTGCTCCCTGCTTAGCCTTGTATAAATGTGCTTCTCAGTCCTGCCTTTAATGTTGCTGCTGCTGTTTGCCTGTGTGTTCTTCCCTGCTTATGATTCCCCCGTGATCCAGTTGTGATCCAGTTGTCTTCATATCATGTATTCACATTCCTCAGCTGAGAGTGAACAAAGTTCTGTGGAAAGTATCTGACTACAGATAGACTTTCACCCAGTTCTCTGCGGGAGCTCTGATTACAGAGTGACTCCCCGACTACTTCTGAAGCCCTTCCTTAAGTATCCAGACCAGGTGATGGCATGTTTCTGAAGACTGACTAATTTCGGTCAATGGTTAATTTTAGGGGCATTGCTGACCTTGGTTCTCAAGTCCCCAGCCAATCAGATCACTTTAGGGGGTGGTTGTAATTCCCTTGTTCTACCATGAGAGAATCTCTCTCAGTTTGGTGGGTTGAGCCGAAGTTTCTGTATTTCTCTTAGGAAAAGCTATACTGCCTTAAATCTGGAGAGTATAATACTCCTCGTCTCATGCCTATTCAAACGAGACCAAACATGCGTGTATTTGTCCCTAACATCTATGTGTGCTGAGTTATCCTGTTTATAGTGGAAAAGGTGTCTGTGTCTGGAGGCTGACAGCTGTTGTTGCTGTGGATTGATTGTGGAACTCTGGTCACTCCGGGGGTGAAAGGTCTTGCTTTTTCTGTGCTGCTCCAGTTATTCCTATCCAGTCTCTCAGGAGCCGGCAGGCCTTTGCCTTCCTTAAAAGGGGTGGTTTGACGAGTTGAGTCCAGTCTTGCCTGGGCCAGCGGAGCTCTGAAATAGACTGATGCAGGCTGATCAGAGTTGGGGCCTGCAGGACCTATAAGTTTTATGTCCTTACAGAATGTAAGTGGCATCATACTAAACTAGTGGTGTTCGAACTAGCATGGAAAGAGGCTATGGGTAGCTACAAAAAGGCTCTTAGTGCCGCCAAATCATCTAGTATCTATCAGAACTAATTGAAAATAAACAAAAATAATCCTAGATTCCTATTTACTATGGTGTCCAAGCTGACTAATAACCCAGACCACTGGTTATTTTCCAGTGACGACTTTATGAAACTTTTTGACCAAAAATATGCTCAATTAAACAGAACATTTTGAATATTGAATATTGGTTAACCAGTCAGAAACTGATGTACTTAATTTTATCTTCAAATTCATCTACTTGTATGCTAGAACCTGTTCCATCAAAATTATTCAGCGATGCTCCCAGCATTGATTGAACCGCTACTAGCAATAGTTAAACTAAAACATATAATCATATTTACCCCAATTTTATCTTCACTGCACTGGCTGCCAGTTAGATTTCGTGTTGACTACAAAACACTGCTCTTAACCTATAAAGCTGTAAATGGTCTTGCACCGCAGTATGTGAGTGACCTCATTTGCGTTCCGAATCATACACTTAGATGACGAGATGGAGGTATTCTATCCGTACCCAGAATAAAGAACATTACCTTTGGGGGAAGAGCATTTGCTCATAAAGCACCACAGCTATGGAATAAACTTCCTATTAGTGTTCGGAACTCAGACACAATCTCTGCTTTTAAGTCAAGGCTTAAGATGTACCTCTTTCGCCAGTCTTTTGGATAGTTAAATCTTCTTTTCTAAGGTGAATGGGAAATCTGGAGGTTCATAGTTATTTGAGATTGAAGGGGAAAGGGGGGATTGGTGCTGTCGTCCTGCCACTCTCGCCGATCACTTAAGCTGTGGATGGGAGGTGGCTTGACGCCAAAACCTCTGTAAACCCTCATGCCTGTGCTTCCTTCCAGGTCACTCTTTTAGGCAGGCTGTCATAGTTGCTTTAGTCCTGCCGGTTAGGTGTAGGGCAATAACTCTTCTCCATCTTCTCTTTTTCGAGCTGATACCGAGCCGACTACACCGTGTGAACCCGCACCTGGACTCCTGGATATAACTACATGAAACCAACTGGGACTTTATAACTATATGAACTCTAATGAATGTCAATGTAAATGCAGTTTCATGCTCCTTGGTCGCCCAGAGGAGGATGGGGTCCCCTTCTGAGTCTAGGTTCCACTCAAGGTTTCTTCCTGCTAGAGGGAGTTTCCTTGCCACTGTCGCCTCAGGCTTTTAAATATAAATATAAATATATAAAATATATAAAATATATTTTTGGCCACAACCGGGATTCGAACCCCGGTCTCCCCGTGTGAAAGGCGGCGATCTTACCACTACACTATCCAGCAACTATATAATATAAGGGAGATTTACGGGAAAATACTAATACGGGAGGACGGCGGGAAAGAGAAGTAAAATACGGTAGTTTCCCGGCCAAAACGGGAGGCTCCAGTATCCCTTACATTTTAAGACAGGAAATATAAAATAATATAAATTATATAAAATATAATATAAATATAAATATAAATATATAAAATATATAAAATATATTTTTGGCCACAACCGGGATTCGAACCCGGTCTCCCGTGTGAAAGGCGGCGATCTTACCACTACACTATCCAGCAACTATATAATATAAGGGAGATTTACGGGAAAATACTAATACGGGAGGACGGCGGGAAAGAGAAGTAAAATACGGTAGTTTCCCGGCCAAAACGGGAGACTTGACAGCTATGGCTGTCTCTGGCCACGCCCCCTACAGTCGGTCCGGCCCCTGTTCGCGTGTTCGCGAAAACGACTTCATTTATTTTCTTATTGATTTATCGACAGACTTTTTAGACGTTATAATAACAACACTCTATTGATTACTGTCCATGATACAGAGACACATGTTCGAGAACTATTCTATCGAGAACTAATGACGAGAACTATTCTCTTATTTTTCTCTTATTATTAAATTATTTTATTATTATTATTATTATTTTTATCTTTCTCCTTTCTCCCGTAGATATATATTATTATACGGAGATTTACGGAGTCTTCAAAGACGGTCCGGCTCCAGGATCACTGTTGCTGTGGTGTAGATCAGCTGATCTGTAGTAGTCTTCTACGTACATCTTCTAGTAGACCCTTCTGAGGGTACTTCACGCATTCTTGGTCCAGCTTAGCTTATTTCTTATTTCTCAGGTCAGCTGCTCTTGTATTCAGCCTACTAGTCTCTCTTGTATTCAGCCTACTAATATATATGGGGCTTGGTACCCAATCTCGGAATGTGGGGATGATGATATCTCCCCCCTGACCTGTCGTCCTGGCTCCCCCTTGTCGTAGCAATCGTGTTGTACCTCATCAATCTCTAGTTGTGATAGCAGTTTGTTTCTGGCCACAACCGGGATTCGAACCCCGGTCTCCCGTGTGAAAGGCGGCGATCTTACCACTACACTATCCAGCAACTATATAATATAATATATATATATATATATTATAAGGGAGATTTACGGGAAAATAATACGGGAGGACGGCGGGAAAGAGAAGTAAAATACGGTAGTTTCCCCGGCCAAAACGGGAGGCTCCAGTATCCCTTACATTTTAAGACAGGAAATATAAAATAATATAAATTATATAAAATATAATATAAATATAAATATAAATATATAAAATATATAAAATATATTTTTGGCCACAACCGGGATTCGAACCCCGGTCTCCCCGTGTGAAAGGCGGCGATCTTACCACTACACTATCCAGCAACTATATAATATAAGGGAGATTTACGGGAAAATACTAATACGGGAGGGACGGCGGGAAAGAGAAGTAAAATACGGTAGTTTCCCGGCCAAAAACGGGAGGCTCCAGTATCCCTTACATTTTAAGACAGGAAATATAAAATAATATAAATTATATAAAATATAATATAAATATAAATATAAATATATAAAATATATAAAATATATTTTTGGCCACAACCGGGATTCGAACCCCGGTCTCTCCGTGTGAAAGGCGGCGATCTTACCACTACACTATCCAGCAACTATATAATATAAGGGAGATTTACGGGAAAATACTAATACGGGAGGACGGCGGGAAAGAGAAGTAAAATACGGTAGTTTCCCGGCCAAAACGGGAGACTTGACAGCTATGGCTGTCTCTGGCCACACCCCCTACAGTCGGTCCGGCCCCTGTTCGCGTGTTCGCGAAAACGACTTCATTTATTTTCTTATTGATTTATCGACAGACTTTTTAGACGTTATAATAACAACACTCTATTGATCCCCCCTCTTACTGTCCATGATACACAATGACGAGACACATGTTCACTAATGACGAGAACTATTCTATTTTTCATGCCGGGGGTCCTTCAAATCTTACATTTACAAATCTTGTTCTTGTTCTCTGCTTTCTCCTTTCTCGTTCCCGTAGATATATATTATTATACGGAGATTTACGGAGTCTTCAAAGACGGTCCGGCTCCAGCTCAAGGATCACTGTTGCTGTGGTGTAGATCAGCTGATCTGTAGTAGTCTTCTACGTACATCTTCTAGTAGACCTTCTGAGGGTACTTCAACGCATTCTTGGTCGGAGGGTCCAGGTTTCCAGCTTAGCTTATTTCTTATTTCTCAGGTCAGCTGCTCTTGTTTGGGATGTGCTTGACCGGCGTATACGACAGCGTGTACCAGTTCCCACTAATATCCAACAACTTCGCACAGCCATTGAAGAGGAGTGGACCAACATTCCACAGGCCACAATTGACAATCTGATAAACTCTATGCGAAGAAGATGTGTTGCATTGCATGAGGCAAATGGTGGTCACACCAGATACTGACCGGTTCTGAGTCCCCAGACCCCCAATAAAGCAAAAAACTGCACATTCCAGGGTGGCCCTTTTATTGTGGGCAGTATAAGGTACACCTGTGCACTACCCATGATGTCAGATCAGCATCTTGATGTGGCACACCTGTGAGGTGGGATGGATTATCTCAGCAAAGCAGAAGTGCTCACTATCCACACATTTAGACTGATTTGTGAGAAATGTTTGAGAGAAATGGTAATATTGTGTATCTGGAATGAATTGTAGGTCTTTAAGTCCATCTCATGAAAAATGGGAGCAGAAACAGAGTGTTGCGTTTATATTTTTGTTCAGTATAGAATAAGCCCAGATTTATGTTTATTCAGTGGAGATAAGTACAACCTCTAAAGATAGGCCTACACCCGTTTTGGCAGTGTCTCCGGATCCCATGACAAATAATGCCTTCAGTACATCCTCCTCAACCCACACTGAAAGCAGAAGTGCTATGGGCTTTGCAAACGGTTTGCCGACATCACTCCTATACGTCCAATGATGACATTCACACCGTCTCCAGGGTGATGTTCCCTGACTCGCAGGGTCACTTGTGGTAAAGATAAAACCGCATTTCTTGCGCGATTTGGACTCGCTCCATATATTAAAAGGGAGCTTCGTTGTCATGTTTGACGTAAGTATGAACAGGACCATCAAAAGAAAACAACTGGATGTGCATGTCAGGTATTGGGTGAATTATGAGAATGGCTCTCGAGTGCAGTCCTGGTTCTGGGATCACAGTACATGAGCCACTCCACCGCTGAAGACTTACTGGAGAAGTTTAAGGTAAGCCATTCAATAACATTTAAACTCATTAACGAACCCATGATTTTTAAATATCCATGGTTTATCTTTACATGTGTTTAAATGGGAGAACCATATTTATTGGTAAGCATATTTTAAAGATTTTATTGCTGCTTCATGGCTTTTGCTGCAAAAAAAATAGTTCATTGAGGAAATAGAATGTTTAAGTGTTGTGTAGCAACATGTACAGCTGTTGTACAGGCAAAAACTCTGGCTCAGTCCAAAGGAGGTGGATATAGGAATGGCTGTCATCAAGGTGGGACTTCTGTGAATTCACTGGTATCTTTACATACAAATGTATCAAACAATTGTGAAGTAAAAAATATGTGAATAACATGGAGTTTGAGCTGGTTTGATATGTACAGCTGAGGTAGTGTTAACCTTGGGCTGAGTGTGCAGAAAGATTCTGGAAATTTGACAAACCATCTTTTTGTCAGAGACAGTCAGGAGCCAAAGGCAGTGGAAGTGACCTTGGTGTCCTTCAGATTAAAAAAAATTGCCAGATTGTGCTCTCAAAAATGTGCAAAAAGGCCTTGGATAAATGCCCTCTGAAGTAACTCGATTGTACATGAGATGACGTGCTTGGACCCAAACAAAATGCACACCAGCCAGATAACTGCCAGCAGAAAAGGAGAAATCTCATGCAGAAGTTTGCGCAGGAGAATCGGTTGGCAGGGCAGGATATCTGCTGGTAAATCATAGGATAAGAATAGGATAGTTCAGAATATTATTTTTAAATTATGCTTTTCTTTTTTCACATCTAACTGAATCAGGGACGGATTACAAACCGGGTTAGCGGGGCCGCTGCCCAGGGGCCCTTGGGGTGCAGGGGGGCCCGTGGGCCCCAAGCCCAAAACAATTTGCAACGCTTATCAGCAATGTATTTTCGTTTGTCTATTTTAGAGGGCCTACATTCTTTGATCCTCTGCCTACAAGGTCCCCTGACCCTATAGGGAGGGTGTTTGGCTGCCAAGGGCCCTTGACTTGTGGTGGTTGTGGTGGTGGTGCAGGTGGTGGTGGTGGGGGGGGGGCCTCGCGAACGTTTTACCCAGGGGGCCCACACAACCCATAATCCGTCCCTGAACTGAATAGTGTTAACACGTAGATTTTAGCAGTATTTAGAAGACCGACTCTTGGTGTTTGAAAAGAAGCATCAGCCCAGTTATATTTTCTTTGATGAGCCTAGAGATATCTCAAGATTAAATTAAAATGATTGCACATTTATGGTATCATAGGAAAATTGGGTTATAAATCACTTTCCTATTCTACATGTGATTCTGTGTATTGACATTGTTGATCTGCATCTAATCTACTGTAATTAATGTAATTACAGGTGATGCAATATCCCAGCAGTCTGATAATCACCTGCACAATGAGGCAAAAGGCTTGGATTTTATATCCTTCATTCCTTCAGCACCATCCAAAGTTGATGTCTTTTTACATCAAAAAGTTAGTGGGCCTTATCCTGACCTCTGGATGTTCTGCAAGAACTTGCTGCTGCTGTCCTATGGGCAAGCCGAAGTGGAACGAATAGAGGTGGAGACCTGCAACTTATCAGAGGGAAACAGTTGTTGCACAGAGGCTTATATGCGACCATGTCAGAGTGTGTGGGGGAGCAACCAAAGCGCCTCTGACCAAAGGTGAAAGATGAGCGAAAAGCAAAAAAGAAAACTTGAGGAACTCAAGAGGAAGAGAGTCTCACTGGAAAGTGTATGTGAGAGTTTACAAAAGGATGCTGAGCACATGGCAGAGGAAGCAGAGAGTGCTGCTGGAACCAAAAGGGCAACATTACTTACCAAGTCCAATACTCTGAGCCGACGAGCGAAGGAGGAGAAAGAGCAGTTGGTGGTCTTAAATGCAGATACTGAAGAATAGGCTACTGAACTGTGACTCCTAACACATCAAGAGTGAATCGGTGGAAACAAAAATATTTAGGTTCTTTGCATTTTTGGAGTATTTTACTTTCTGTGCCTGTTTGTACATTGTTCACAGCCATAATACTTTATAATTACAAGGTAGTTTTATGTTAGAGCTCTTGCTCCAATAAATATGTGCCTTGTAATTAACTAAATTCTAGGCTATTCAGTTTTTTTTGCCCTCGTGATGGTCGTGGGTTGTGAAAAAAGCCTTCTTCTTAGGGGTACCGCTGGGGCCAGCCGGGCGTATGTCGTGGCTTCAGTGAGTACTTATGTTTGTCATGCTGCCTGTGTACTTTATAGCGGCACAACATATTTCTGCAAATTGCATGCGTCAAATTGTCTGTCTCTCTTAAAAAATATGAAGTGTCACCAAAATTTTAAACGGGGAATCAATCTCAATGAAAAATATTCGTCAAGTAACGTTTCTAAAATAATATAGACATACTAATAATTATATATTAATAAATCGGATGAACGATGCATCCCAAATTGTATCCGCTGCGCACTTCTTAATCAGGGCAATCGCATCGTGGAGGTTTCTGCAGACGCCCAAAAAGACTTACTTAAGAAAACTGTTGCATGATAATTTGTACCATTTTCAAGGGTGGGGGGCGTGCAGTAGATGCCCCCTTTATTTTTGTGCTTCTGCCGTTCAAACCGAGCAGCACTGAGTTTGTCATGGCACCTGACGCCAAATCTACTGCTTAGCTGCTACAGACAGAACTATCTTCAAATCACCACTAGGGGGTGTCAATGCTGCAGCTTCGTTCTATGGTTGATCTTTTTCAAAGACAGTTTTTTTTCTCTCTCTCCACATAATCAACTTAACTGATTAGCGTGCTTTCATAGTAATGGTTTTTAATCCGTGTTAATCTTCTGAACAATGACTAGTAAAGGTTCTATGAGGTTGTCCTACTTACTATGGATTTTAAGTTTTTTATCAAGGTGTTAAAACGTACCACAGTTGCCAGTCCTGTGTTTTATGTCTAGCAATTTGTACAGTTTCTTCAGTATAAACACATGCCATGATCTGTGAGAATCTCCTCCAGAACTCTGCATTTCCTCAAGATCTTTTTGTAATATTGCATCATGGCACTGCTCAGAACAACACAGATGGTGCATAACAACACAAGGGAGTACAAGACAACATGGTGCAGAAACAGTGCGATACAAAGCAGGACAAAACTGGATGATACGTGGTCAGTGGTGGATAAAGTGCAGTAACAGCTGTACAGTGCAGCTGCCGTGGAAATGACTGTTACAGGGGATGCAAAAGCTGCAGGTTTGAATTGTTTGGCGAATGAAGCTGTTCATGAATCTGCTAGTCAGTGTTTGTGGATGGTGGTCAGAGTCCTGGATTATAGACTGAACCTTGTTACTGTGGCAGTTAAAGTACAGCTGGTCAATGGAGGGCAGTTCAGTGCGAATGATGTTCTTAACAGACTTCGCAATGTACTGCCTTCCTGTCATGTGGCTCCACCATACCATAGTACTACTGTAAGAACTAGGGATGTAACGATACATTCAACTCACCATTTGATACGATTCACGATTCTGAGTTCACGATACAATTTTCTCATTTTTTGCAGAATGAGCTGCAGACAAATATATTCAAAAATATTCTTATATTTATCTTTCTGAACTGTTGACACTGTTGTGAACAGTGCAACTGAATTTGAATAAAATACTGTTGAAAAAAATCCCAAATCAAAATAAGTAAATAAAAAAAAATAAATCAAATAAATAAGCTAAGGTTTGCATGTGCAGCTTTTTAGCGTGCTTTGCCCTTTTAATAATCTTCACTCAGCTCACGGTGGTGCCAGTGGACCTGTTTGTGTATGTTATCAGTCTATTACAATGTTTGCATGCAGTTTATGTCTTGTCTGTGCTTTTCTCGCTGTTTCCTCCTCGTTTGTGATTACCGGAAAGCTAATATGCTGCCACACCGCCAATTGAAGATCGGGCGGTGCGTCCATCCATCCATTTTCTGAAACCACTTAATCCCAACTGAGATCGCGGGGGAGACCGGAGCCTATCCCGGGAACAAGGGGCGCAGACAGGAACCAAGCCCAGGCAGTCACCTACACACCGCAGGTCGCACACACTCACACAACTACAGGGCCAATTTAGACTCACCAGTCAACCTATCCTGCATGCTTTTGGACCGTGGGAGGAACCTGGAGTCCCCGGCGAAAACGGGGAGAGCATGCGAACTCCACACAGAAAGGGCCCTGGACCGAAGCCAGCACTAACCACTGTGCCGTCCTCAGTTTCAAATTCATTCATCATCTCGCGTTCGCTCAAAACCAAAAACTGACGTACGATGTCGACGTGATACGCAGTGACATCTGACGTCAAACTCACATTGTGAAATCAAATGTAATATTACACCAGTTTTTCTGTTAAAGTACTGTGAAGTACTCCTACAATAGTGATTCATTTTCCACATCAGCCGGTTTAAATCTTCATGCATTTGCACCGATTTTTAACTGATTTGTGATTCATCATTACATGCCAGGGCCAGCAGCTCTGCATGGCTCGACCCTCATAAACATTCTCCACACATGCTGTTCAGGCAGTGGCCACAGAAATTCCCCCAGTGAACTTTATGCTTTCTGTCGGAGAGTATGCTGTGTTCTGGCCTTAAACCCTGCATACTACTTTGCAGACTTTGATCCTCTTAACAACAATTGGCATTTCTGGTGGCTGAATATCCATCCATCCGTCATCCAACTGCATGCTTAAAAGCTGTGAATAATAGTAATAATTCTTAAAATTGCAACTATCTAGAATTTCAGCCTAGTTACTCAGCTAAATTACTATTTAAACCTAGAATAATTTCTATAAGGGGCGGCATGGTGGTGCAGTGGTTAGCACTGTCGCCTCACACCTCTGGGACCCGGGTTCGTGTCTCCGCCTGGGTCACATGTGTGTGGAGTTTGCATGTTCTCCCCATGTCGTTGTGGGGTTTCCTCTGGGTACTCCGGTTTCCCCCCACAGTCCAAAAACATGCTGGGGCTAATTGGAGTTGCTGAATTGCCCGTAGGTGTGTGTGTGTGAGTGGATGGTGTGTGAGTGTGCCCTGCGATGGGCTGGCCCCCCATCCTGGGTTGTTCCCTGCCTCGTGCCCATTGATTCTGGGATAGGCTCCGGACCCCCCGCGACCCAATAGGATAAGCGGTTTGGAAAATGGATGGATGGATAATTTCTATATGTGTGATAGAATCAAAAAATATTTTGTTTTACATATAAATCTTCACAAGGTGTATTACACATGGTATTCCCCAGACACCGCCACCCCAACAGATGCTTTGTTTGTTAAGACAATAGCTCAGAAAGTGGTTGATCGATCTTTTGCAGCTTTTACCAAGGTTTGTACAAGCCAAAATTAAATTTTGAAACGGATCCCTGCCACACCCTGCCCTCCTGAACCTCCCGTTTCCTCCCTAGTGTGGTATAACGTGCCATGCCTGTTCCGCGTTTGTTTTACCTCTCCTTCCTGCCCTTGTGTTACTCATTTCAGGTGCCTCTAGTTTGCTCCCTGCTTAGCCTTGTATAAATGTGCTTCTCAGTCCTGCCTTTAATGTTGCTGCTGCTGTTTGCCTGTGTGTTCTTCCCTGCTTATGATTCCCCCGTGATCCAGTTGTGATCCAGTTGTCTTCATATCATGTATTCACATTCCTCAGCTGAGAGTGAACAAAGTTCTGTGGAAAGTATCTGACTACAGATAGACTTTCACCCAGTTCTCTGCGGGAGCTCTGATTACAGAGTGACTCCCCGACTACTTCTGAAGCCCTTCCTTAAGTATCCAGACCAGGTGATGGCATGTTTCTGAAGACTGACTAATTTCGGTCAATGGTTAATTTTAGGGGCATTGCTGACCTTGGTTCTCAAGTCCCCAGCCAATCAGATCACTTTAGGGGGTGGTTGTAATTCCCTTGTTCTACCATGAGAGAATCTCTCTCAGTTTGGTGGGTTGAGCCGAAGTTTCTGTATTTCTCTTAGGAAAAGCTATACTGCCTTAAATCTGAGAGTATAATACTCCTCGTCTCATGCCTATTCAAACGAGACCAAACATGCGTGTATTTGTCCCTAACATCTATGTGTGCTGAGTTATCCTGTTTATAGTGGAAAAGGTGTCTGTGTCTGGAGGCTGACAGCTGTTGTTGCTGTGGATTGATTGTGGAACTCTGGTCACTCCGGGGGTGAAAGGTCTTGCTTTTTCTGTGCTGCTCCAGTTATTCCTATCCAGTCTCTCAGGAGCCGGCAGGCCTTTGCCTTCCTTAAAAGGGGTGGTTTGACGAGTTGAGTCCAGTCTTGCCTGGGCCAGCGGAGCTCTGAAATAGACTGATGCAGGCTGATCAGAGTTGGGGCCTGCAGGACCTATAAGTTTTATGTCCTTACAGAATGTAAGTGGCATCATACTAAACTAGTGGTGTTCGAACTAGCATGGAAAGAGGCTATGGGTAGCTACAAAAAGGCTCTTAGTGCCGCCAAATCATCTAGTATCTATCAGAACTAATTGAAATAAACAAAAATAATCCTAGATTCCTATTTACTATGGTGTCCAAGCTGACTAATAACCAGACCACTGGTTATTTTCCAGTGACGACTTTATGAAACTTTTTGACCAAAAATATGCTCAATTAAACAGAACATTTTGAATATTGAATATTGGTTAACCAGTCAGAACTGATGTACTTAATTTTATCTTCAAATTCATCTACTTGTATGCTAGAACCTGTTCCATCAAAATTATTCAGCGATGCTCCCAGCATTGATTGAACCGCTACTAGCAATAGTTAAACTAAAACATATAATCATATTACCCCAATTTTATCTTCACTGCACTGGCTGCCAGTTAGATTTCGTGTTGACTACAAAACACTGCTCTTAACCTATAAAGCTGTAAATGGTCTTGCACCGCAGTATGTGAGTGACCTCATTTGCGTTCCGAATCATACACTTAGATGACGAGATGGAGGTATTCTATCCGTACCCAGAATAAAGAACATTACCTTTGGGGGAAGAGCATTTGCTCATAAAGCACCACAGCTATGGAATAAACTTCCTATTAGTGTTCGGAACTCAGACACAATCTCTGCTTTTAAGTCAAGGCTTAAGATGTACCTCTTTCGCCAGTCTTTTGGATAGTTAAATCTTCTTTTCTAAGGTGAATGGGAAATCTGGAGGTTCATAGTTATTTGAGATTGAAGGGGAAAGGGGGGATTGGTGCTGTCGTCCTGCCACTCTCGCCGATCACTTAAGCTGTGGATGGGAGGTGGCTTGACGCCAAAACCTCTGTAAACCCTCATGCCTGTGCTTCCTTCCAGGTCACTCTTTTAGGCAGGCTGTCATAGTTGCTTTAGTCCTGCCGGTTAGGTGTAGGGCAATAACTCTTCTCCATCTTCTCTTTTTCGAGCTGATACCGAGCCGACTACACCGTGTGAACCCGCACCTGGACTCCTGGATATAACTACATGAAACCAACTGGGACTTTATAACTATATGAACTCTAATGAATGTCAATGTAAATGCAGTTTCATGCTCCTTGGTCGCCCAGAGGAGGATGGGGTCCCCTTCTGAGTCTAGGTTCCACTCAAGGTTTCTTCCTGCTAGAGGGAGTTTCCTTGCCACTGTCGCCTCAGGCTTTTAAATATAAATATAAATATATAAAATATATAAAATATATTTTTGGCCACAACCGGGATTCGAACCCCGGTCTCCCGTGTGAAAGGCGGCGATCTTACCACTACACTATCCAGCAACTATATAATATAAGGGAGATTTACGGGAAAATACTAATACGGGAGGACGGCGGGAAAGAGAAGTAAAATACGGTAGTTTCCCGGCCAAAACGGGAGGCTCCAGTATCCCTTACATTTTAAGACAGGAAATATAAAATAATATAAATTATATAAAATATAATATAAATATAAATATAAATATATAAAATATATAAAATATATTTTTGGCCACAACCGGGATTCGAACCCCGGTCTCCCGTGTGAAAGGCGGCGATCTTACCACTACACTATCCAGCAACTATATAATATAAGGGAGATTTACGGGAAAATACTAATACGGGAGGACGGCGGGAAAGAGAAGTAAAATACGGTAGTTTCCCGGCCAAAACGGGAGGCTCCAGTATCCCTTACATTTTAAGACAGGAAATATAAAATAATATAAATTATATAAAATATAATATAAATATAAATATAAATATATAAAATATATTTTTGGCCACAACCGGGATTCGAACCCCGGTCTCCCGTGTGAAAGGCGGCGATCTTACCACTACACTATCCAGCAACTATATAATATAAGGGAGATTTACGGGAAAATACTAATACGGGAGGACGGCGGGAAAGAGAAGTAAAATACGGTAGTTTCCCGGCCAAAACGGGAGACTTGACAGCTATGGCTGTCTCTGGCCACGCCCCCTACAGTCGGTCCGGCCCCTGTTCGCGTGTTCGCGAAAACGACTTCATTTATTTTCTTATTGATTTATCGACAGACTTTTTAGACGTTATAATAACAACACTCTATTGATCCCCCTCTTACTGTCCATGATACACAATGACGAGACACATGTTCACTAATGACGAGAACTATTCTATTTTTCATGCCGGGGGTCCTTCAAATCTTACATTTACAAATCTTGTTCTTGTTCTCTGCTTTCTCCTTTCTCGTTCCCGTAGATATATATTATTATACGGAGATTTACGGAGTCTTCAAAGACGGTCCGGCTCCAGCTCAAGGATCACTGTTGCTGTGGTGTAGATCAGCTGATCTGTAGTAGTCTTCTACGTACATCTTCTAGTAGACCTTCTGAGGGTACTTCACGCATTCTTGGTCGGAGGGTCCAGGTTTCCAGCTTAGCTTATTTCTTATTTCTCAGGTCAGCTGCTCTTGTTTGGGATGTGCTTGACCGGCGTATACGACAGCGTGTACCAGTTCCCACTAATATCCAACAACTTCGCACAGCCATTGAAGAGGAGTGGACCAACATTCCACAGGCCACAATTGACAATCTGATAAACTCTATGCGAAGAAGATGTGTTGCATTGCATGAGGCAAATGGTGGTCACACCAGATACTGACCGGTTCTGAGTCCCCAGACCCCCAATAAAGCAAAAAACTGCACATTCCAGGGTGGCCTTTTATTGTGGGCAGTATAAGGTACACCTGTGCACTACCCATGATGTCAGATCAGCATCTTGATGTGGCACACCTGTGAGGTGGGATGGATTATCTCAGCAAAGCAGAAGTGCTCACTATCACACATTTAGACTGATTTGTGAGAAATGTTTGAGAGAAATGGTAATATTGTGTATCTGGAATGAATTGTAGGTCTTTAAGTCCATCTCATGAAAAATGGGAGCAGAAACAAGAGTGTTGCGTTTATATTTTTGTTCAGTATAGAATAAGCCCAGATTTATGTTTATTCAGTGGAGATAAGTACAACCTCTAAAGATAGGCCTACACCCGTTTTGGCAGTGTCTCCGGATCCCATGACAAATAATGCCTTCAGTACATCCTCCTCAACCCACACTGAAAGCAGAAGTGCTATGGGCTTTGCAAACGGTTTGCCGACATCACTCCTATACGTCCAATGATGACATTCACACCGTCTCCAGGGTGATGTTCCCTGACTCGCAGGGTCACTTGTGGTAAAGATAAAACCGCTTTTCTTGCGCGATTTGGACTCGCTCCATATATTAAAAGGGAGCTTCGTTGTCATGTTTGACGTAAGTATGAACAGGACCATCAAAAGAAAACAACTGGATGTGCATGTCAGGTATTGGGTGAATTATGAGAATGGCTCTCGAGTGCAGTCCTGGTTCTGGGATCACAGTACATGAGCCACTCCACCGCTGAAGACTTACTGGAGAAGTTTAAGGTAAGCCATTCAATAACATTTAAACTCATTAACGAACCCATGATTTTTAAATATCCATGGTTTATCTTTACATGTGTTTAAATGGGAGAACCATATTTATTGGTAAGCATATTTTAAAGATTTTATTGCTGCTTCATGGCTTTTGCTGCAAAAAAAATAGTTCATTGAGGAAATAGAATGTTTAAGTGTTGTGTAGCAACATGTACAGCTGTTGTACAGGCAAAAACTCTGGCTCAGTCCAAAGGAGGTGGATATAGGAATGGCTGTCATCAAGGTGGGACTTCTGTGAATTCACTGGTATCTTTACATACAAATGTATCAAACAATTGTGAAGTAAAAAATATGTGAATAACATGGAGTTTGAGCTGGTTTGATATGTACAGCTGAGGTAGTGTTAACCTTGGGCTGAGTGTGCAGAAAGATTCTGGAAATTTGACAAACCATCTTTTTGTCAGAGACAGTCAGGAGCCAAAGGCAGTGGAAGTGACCTTGGTGTCCTTCAGATTAAAAAAAATTGCCAGATTGTGCTCTCAAAAATGTGCAAAAAGGCCTTGGATAAATGCCCTCTGAAGTACTCGATTGTACATGAGATGACGTGCTTGGACCCAAACAAAATGCACACCAGCCAGATAACTGCCAGCAGAAAAGGAGAAATCTCATGCAGAAGTTTGCGCAGGAGAATCGGTTGGCAGGCAGGATATCTGCTGGTAAATCATAGGATAAGAATAGGATAGTTCAGAATATTATTTTTAAATTATGCTTTTCTTTTTTCACATCTAACTGAATCAGGGACGGATTACAAACCGGGTTAGCGGGGCCGCTGCCCAGGGGCCCTTGGGGTGCAGGGGGCCCGTGGGCCCCAAGCCCAAAACAATTTGCAACGCTTATCAGCAATGTATTTTCGTTTGTCTATTTTAGAGGGCCTACATTCTTTGATCCTCTGCCTACAAGGTCCCCTGACCCTATAGGGAGGGTGTTTGGCTGCCAAGGGCCCTTGACTTGTGGTGGTTGTGGTGGTGGTGCAGGTGGTGGTGGTGGGGGGGGGCCTCGCGAACGTTTTACCCAGGGGCCCACACAACCCATAATCCGTCCCTGAACTGAATAGTGTTAACACGTAGATTTTAGCAGTATTTAGAAGACCGACTCTTGGTGTTTGAAAAGAAGCATCAGCCCAGTTATATTTTCTTTGATGAGCCTAGAGATATCTCAAGATTAAATTAAAATGATTGCACATTTATGGTATCATAGGAAAATTGGGTTATAAATCACTTTCCTATTCTACATGTGATTCTGTGTATTGACATTGTTGATCTGCATCTAATCTACTGTAATTAATGTAATTACAGGTGATGCAATATCCCAGCAGTCTGATAATCACCTGCACAATGAGGCAAAAGGCTTGGATTTTATATCCTTCATTCCTTCAGCACCATCCAAAGTTGATGTCTTTTTACATCAAAAAGTTAGTGGGCCTTATCCTGACCTCTGGATGTTCTGCAAGAACTTGCTGCTGCTGTCCTATGGGCAAGCCGAAGTGGAACGAATAGAGGTGGAGACCTGCAACTTATCAGAGGAAACAGTTGTTGCACAGAGGCTTATATGCGACCATGTCAGAGTGTGTGGGGGAGCAACCAAAGCGCCTCTGACCAAAGGTGAAAGATGAGCGAAAAGCAAAAAAGAAAACTTGAGGAACTCAAGAGGAAGAGAGTCTCACTGGAAAGTGTATGTGAGAGTTTACAAAAGGATGCTGAGCACATGGCAGAGGAAGCAGAGAGTGCTGCTGGAACCAAAAGGGCAACATTACTTACCAAGTCCAATACTCTGAGCCGACGAGCGAAGGAGGAGAAAGAGCAGTTGGTGGTCTTAAATGCAGATACTGAAGAATAGGCTACTGAACTGTGACTCCTAACACATCAAGAGTGAATCGGTGGAAACAAAAATATTTAGGTTCTTTGCATTTTTGGAGTATTTTACTTTCTGTGCCTGTTTGTACATTGTTCACAGCCATAATACTTTATAATTACAAGGTAGTTTTATGTTAGAGCTCTTGCTCCAATAAATATGTGCCTTGTAATTAACTAAATTCTAGGCTATTCAGTTTTTTTTGCCCTCGTGATGGTCGTGGGTTGTGAAAAAAGCCTTCTTCTTAGGGGTACCGCTGGGGCCAGCCGGGCGTATGTCGTGGCTTCAGTGAGTACTTATGTTTGTCATGCTGCCTGTGTACTTTATAGCGGCACAACATATTTCTGCAAATTGCATGCGTCAAATTGTCTGTCTCTCTTAAAAAATATGAAGTGTCACCAAAATTTTAAACGGGGAATCAATCTCAATGAAAAATATTCGTCAAGTAACGTTTCTAAAATAATATAGACATACTAATAATTATATATTAATAAATCGGATGAACGATGCATCCCAAATTGTATCCGCTGCGCACTTCTTAATCAGGGCAATCGCATCGTGGAGGTTTCTGCAGACGCCCAAAAAGACTTACTTAAGAAAACTGTTGCATGATAATTTGTACCATTTTCAAGGGTGGGGGGCGTGCAGTAGATGCCCCCTTTATTTTTGTGCTTCTGCCGTTCAAACCGAGCAGCACTGAGTTTGTCATGGCACCTGACGCCAAATCTACTGCTTAGCTGCTACAGACAGAACTATCTTCAAATCACCACTAGGGGGTGTCAATGCTGCAGCTTCGTTCTATGGTTGATCTTTTTCAAAGACAGTTTTTTTTCTCTCTCTCCACATAATCAACTTAACTGATTAGCGTGCTTTCATAGTAATGGTTTTTAATCCGTGTTAATCTTCTGAACAATGACTAGTAAAGGTTCTATGAGGTTGTCCTACTTACTATGGATTTTAAGTTTTTTATCAAGGTGTTAAAACGTACCACAGTTGCCAGTCCTGTGTTTTATGTCTAGCAATTTGTACAGTTTCTTCAGTATAAACACATGCCATGATCTGTGAGAATCTCCTCCAGAACTCTGCATTTCCTCAAGATCTTTTTGTAATATTGCATCATGGCACTGCTCAGAACAACACAGATGGTGCATAACAACACAAGGGAGTACAAGACAACATGGTGCAGAAACAGTGCGATACAAAGCAGGACAAAACTGGATGATACGTGGTCAGTGGTGGATAAAGTGCAGTAACAGCTGTACAGTGCAGCTGCCGTGGAAATGACTGTTACAGGGGATGCAAAAGCTGCAGGTTTGAATTGTTTGGCGAATGAAGCTGTTCATGAATCTGCTAGTCAGTGTTTGTGGATGGTGGTCAGAGTCCTGGATTATAGACTGAACCTTGTTACTGTGGCAGTTAAAGTACAGCTGGTCAATGGAGGGCAGTTCAGTGCGAATGATGTTCTTAACAGACTTCGCAATGTACTGCCTTCCTGTCATGTGGCTCCACCATACCATAGTACTACTGTAAGAACTAGGGATGTAACGATACATTCAACTCACCATTTGATACGATTCACGATTCTGAGTTCACGATACAATTTTCTCATTTTTTGCAGAATGAGCTGCAGACAAATATATTCAAAAATATTCTTATATTTATCTTTCTGAACTGTTGACACTGTTGTGAACAGTGCAACTGAATTTGAATAAAATACTGTTGAAAAAAATCCCAAATCAAAATAAGTAAATAAAAAAAAATAAATCAAATAAATAAGCTAAGGTTTGCATGTGCAGCTTTTTAGCGTGCTTTGCCCTTTTAATAATCTTCACTCAGCTCACGGTGGTGCCAGTGGACCTGTTTGTGTATGTTATCAGTCTATTACAATGTTTGCATGCAGTTTATGTCTTGTCTGTGCTTTTCTCGCTGTTTCCTCCTCGTTTGTGATTACCGGAAAGCTAATATGCTGCCACACCGCCAATTGAAGATCGGGCGGTGCGTCCATCCATCCATTTTCTGAAACCACTTAATCCCAACTGAGATCGCGGGGGAGACCGGAGCCTATCCCGGGAACAAGGGGCGCAGACAGGAACCAAGCCCAGGCAGTCACCTACACACCGCAGGTCGCACACACTCACACAACTACAGGGCCAATTTAGACTCACCAGTCAACCTATCCTGCATGCTTTTGGACCGTGGGAGGAACCTGGAGTCCCCGGCGAAAACGGGGAGAGCATGCGAACTCCACACAGAAAGGGCCCTGGACCGAAGCCAGCACTAACCACTGTGCCGTCCTCAGTTTCAAATTCATTCATCATCTCGCGTTCGCTCAAAACCAAAAACTGACGTACGATGTCGACGTGATACGCAGTGACATCTGACGTCAAACTCACATTGTGAAATCAAATGTAATATTACACCAGTTTTTCTGTTAAAGTACTGTGAAGTACTCCTACAATAGTGATTCATTTTCCACATCAGCCGGTTTAAATCTTCATGCATTTGCACCGATTTTTAACTGATTTGTGATTCATCATTACATGCCAGGGCCAGCAGCTCTGCATGGCTCGACCCTCATAAACATTCTCCACACATGCTGTTCAGGCAGTGGCCACAGAAATTCCCCCAGTGAACTTTATGCTTTCTGTCGGAGAGTATGCTGTGTTCTGGCCTTAAACCCTGCATACTACTTTGCAGACTTTGATCCTCTTAACAACAATTGGCATTTCTGGTGGCTGAATATCCATCCATCCGTCATCCAACTGCATGCTTAAAAGCTGTGAATAATAGTAATAATTCTTAAAATTGCAACTATCTAGAATTTCAGCCTAGTTACTCAGCTAAATTACTATTTAAACCTAGAATAATTTCTATAAGGGGCGGCATGGTGGTGCAGTGGTTAGCACTGTCGCCTCACACCTCTGGGACCCGGGTTCGTGTCTCCGCCTGGGTCACATGTGTGTGGAGTTTGCATGTTCTCCCCATGTCGTTGTGGGGTTTCCTCTGGGTACTCCGGTTTCCCCCCACAGTCCAAAAACATGCTGGGGCTAATTGGAGTTGCTGAATTGCCCGTAGGTGTGTGTGTGTGAGTGGATGGTGTGTGAGTGTGCCCTGCGATGGGCTGGCCCCCCATCCTGGGTTGTTCCCTGCCTCGTGCCCATTGATTCTGGGATAGGCTCCGGACCCCCCGCGACCCAATAGGATAAGCGGTTTGGAAAATGGATGGATGGATAATTTCTATATGTGTGATAGAATCAAAAAATATTTTGTTTTACATATAAATCTTCACAAGGTGTATTACACATGGTATTCCCCAGACACCGCCACCCCAACAGATGCTTTGTTTGTTAAGACAATAGCTCAGAAAGTGGTTGATCGATCTTTTGCAGCTTTTACCAAGGTTTGTACAAGCCAAAATTAAATTTTGAAACGGATCCCTGCCACACCCTGCCCTCCTGAACCTCCCGTTTCCTCCCTAGTGTGGTATAACGTGCCATGCCTGTTCCGCGTTTGTTTTACCTCTCCTTCCTGCCCTTGTGTTACTCATTTCAGGTGCCTCTAGTTTGCTCCCTGCTTAGCCTTGTATAAATGTGCTTCTCAGTCCTGCCTTTAATGTTGCTGCTGCTGTTTGCCTGTGTGTTCTTCCCTGCTTATGATTCCCCCGTGATCCAGTTGTGATCCAGTTGTCTTCATATCATGTATTCACATTCCTCAGCTGAGAGTGAACAAAGTTCTGTGGAAAGTATCTGACTACAGATAGACTTTCACCCAGTTCTCTGCGGGAGCTCTGATTACAGAGTGACTCCCCGACTACTTCTGAAGCCCTTCCTTAAGTATCCAGACCAGGTGATGGCATGTTTCTGAAGACTGACTAATTTCGGTCAATGGTTAATTTTAGGGGCATTGCTGACCTTGGTTCTCAAGTCCCCAGCCAATCAGATCACTTTAGGGGGTGGTTGTAATTCCCTTGTTCTACCATGAGAGAATCTCTCTCAGTTTGGTGGGTTGAGCCGAAGTTTCTGTATTTCTCTTAGGAAAAGCTATACTGCCTTAAATCTGAGAGTATAATACTCCTCGTCTCATGCCTATTCAAACGAGACCAAACATGCGTGTATTTGTCCCTAACATCTATGTGTGCTGAGTTATCCTGTTTATAGTGGAAAAGGTGTCTGTGTCTGGAGGCTGACAGCTGTTGTTGCTGTGGATTGATTGTGGAACTCTGGTCACTCCGGGGGTGAAAGGTCTTGCTTTTTCTGTGCTGCTCCAGTTATTCCTATCCAGTCTCTCAGGAGCCGGCAGGCCTTTGCCTTCCTTAAAAGGGGTGGTTTGACGAGTTGAGTCCAGTCTTGCCTGGGCCAGCGGAGCTCTGAAATAGACTGATGCAGGCTGATCAGAGTTGGGGCCTGCAGGACCTATAAGTTTTATGTCCTTACAGAATGTAAGTGGCATCATACTAAACTAGTGGTGTTCGAACTAGCATGGAAAGAGGCTATGGGTAGCTACAAAAAGGCTCTTAGTGCCGCCAAATCATCTAGTATCTATCAGAACTAATTGAAATAAACAAAAATAATCCTAGATTCCTATTTACTATGGTGTCCAAGCTGACTAATAACCAGACCACTGGTTATTTTCCAGTGACGACTTTATGAAACTTTTTGACCAAAAATATGCTCAATTAAACAGAACATTTTGAATATTGAATATTGGTTAACCAGTCAGAACTGATGTACTTAATTTTATCTTCAAATTCATCTACTTGTATGCTAGAACCTGTTCCATCAAAATTATTCAGCGATGCTCCCAGCATTGATTGAACCGCTACTAGCAATAGTTAAACTAAAACATATAATCATATTACCCCAATTTTATCTTCACTGCACTGGCTGCCAGTTAGATTTCGTGTTGACTACAAAACACTGCTCTTAACCTATAAAGCTGTAAATGGTCTTGCACCGCAGTATGTGAGTGACCTCATTTGCGTTCCGAATCATACACTTAGATGACGAGATGGAGGTATTCTATCCGTACCCAGAATAAAGAACATTACCTTTGGGGGAAGAGCATTTGCTCATAAAGCACCACAGCTATGGAATAAACTTCCTATTAGTGTTCGGAACTCAGACACAATCTCTGCTTTTAAGTCAAGGCTTAAGATGTACCTCTTTCGCCAGTCTTTTGGATAGTTAAATCTTCTTTTCTAAGGTGAATGGGAAATCTGGAGGTTCATAGTTATTTGAGATTGAAGGGGAAAGGGGGGATTGGTGCTGTCGTCCTGCCACTCTCGCCGATCACTTAAGCTGTGGATGGGAGGTGGCTTGACGCCAAAACCTCTGTAAACCCTCATGCCTGTGCTTCCTTCCAGGTCACTCTTTTAGGCAGGCTGTCATAGTTGCTTTAGTCCTGCCGGTTAGGTGTAGGGCAATAACTCTTCTCCATCTTCTCTTTTTCGAGCTGATACCGAGCCGACTACACCGTGTGAACCCGCACCTGGACTCCTGGATATAACTACATGAAACCAACTGGGACTTTATAACTATATGAACTCTAATGAATGTCAATGTAAATGCAGTTTCATGCTCCTTGGTCGCCCAGAGGAGGATGGGGTCCCCTTCTGAGTCTAGGTTCCACTCAAGGTTTCTTCCTGCTAGAGGGAGTTTCCTTGCCACTGTCGCCTCAGGCTTTTAAATATAAATATAAATATATAAAATATATAAAATATATTTTTGGCCACAACCGGGATTCGAACCCCGGTCTCCCGTGTGAAAGGCGGCGATCTTACCACTACACTATCCAGCAACTATATAATATAAGGGAGATTTACGGGAAAATACTAATACGGGAGGACGGCGGGAAAGAGAAGTAAAATACGGTAGTTTCCCGGCCAAAACGGGAGGCTCCAGTATCCCTTACATTTTAAGACAGGAAATATAAAATAATATAAATTATATAAAATATAATATAAATATAAATATAAATATATAAAATATATAAAATATATTTTTGGCCACAACCGGGATTCGAACCCCGGTCTCCCGTGTGAAAGGCGGCGATCTTACCACTACACTATCCAGCAACTATATAATATAAGGGAGATTTACGGGAAAATACTAATACGGGAGGACGGCGGGAAAGAGAAGTAAAATACGGTAGTTTCCCGGCCAAAACGGGAGACTTGACAGCTATGGCTGTCTCTGGCCACGCCCCCTACAGTCGGTCCGGCCCCTGTTCGCGTGTTCGCGAAAACGACTTCATTTATTTTCTTATTGATTTATCGACAGACTTTTTAGACGTTATAATAACAACACTCTATTGATTACTGTCCATGATACAGAACTATTCTATCGAGAACTAATGACGAGAACTATTCTCTTATTTTTCTCTTATTATTAAATTATTTTATTATTATTATTATTATTATTATCTTTCTCGTTCCCGTAGATATATATTATTATACGGAGATTTACGGAGTCTTCAAAGACGGTCCGGCTCCAGGATCACTGTTGCTGTGGTGTAGATCAGCTGATCTGTAGTAGTCTTCTACGTACATCTTCTAGTAGACCTTCTGAGGGTACTTCACGCATTCTTGGTCCAGCTTAGCTTATTTCTTATTTCTCAGGTCAGCTGCTCTTGTATTCAGCCTACTAGTCTCTCTTGTATTCAGCCTACTAATATATATGGGGCTTGGTACCCAATCTCGGAATGTGGGGATGATGATATCTCCCCCCTGACCTGTCGTCCTGGCTCCCCCTTGTCGTAGCAATCGTGTTGTACCTCATCAATCTCTAGTTGTGATAGCAGTTGTTTCTGGCCACAACCGGGATTCGAACCCCGGTCTCCCGTGTGAAAGGCGGCGATCTTACCACTACACTATCCAGCAACTATATAATATAATATATATATATATATATTATAAGGGAGATTTACGGGAAAATAATACGGGAGGACGGCGGGAAAGAGAAGTAAAATACGGTAGTTTCCCGGCCAAAACGGGAGGCTCCAGTATCCCTTACATTTTAAGACAGGAAATATAAAATAATATAAATTATATAAAATATAATATAAATATAAATATAAATATATAAAATATATAAAATATATTTTTGGCCACAACCGGGATTCGAACTCCGGTTTCCCGTGTGAAAGGCGGCGATCTTACCACTACACTATCCAGCAACTATATAATATAAGGGAGATTTACGGGAAAATACTAATACGGGAGGACGGCGGGAAAGAGAAGTAAAATACGGTAGTTTCCCGGCCAAAACGGGAGGCTCCAGTATCCCTTACATTTTAAGACAGGAAATATAAAATAATATAAATTATATAAAATATAATATAAATATAAATATAAATATATAAAATATATAAAATATATTTTTGGCCACAACCGGGATTCGAACCCCGGTCTCCCGTGTGAAAGGCGGCGATCTTACCACTACACTATCCAGCAACTATATAATATAAGGGAGATTTACGGGAAAATACTAATACGGGAGGACGGCGGGAAAGAGAAGTAAAATACGGTAGTTTCCCGGCCAAAACGGGAGACTTGACAGCTATGGCTGTCTCTGGCCACGCCCCCTACAGTCGGTCCGGCCCCTGTTCGCGTGTTCGCGAAAACGACTTCATTTATTTTCTTATTGATTTATCGACAGACTTTTTAGACGTTATAATAACAACACTCTATTGATCCCCCTCTTACTGTCCATGATACACAATGACGAGACACATGTTCACTAATGACGAGAACTATTCTATTTTTCATGCCGGGGGTCCTTCAAATCTTACATTTACAAATCTTGTTCTTGTTCTCTGCTTTCTCCTTTCTCGTTCCCGTAGATATATATTATTATACGGAGATTTACGGAGTCTTCAAAGACGGTCCGGCTCCAGCTCAAGGATCACTGTTGCTGTGGTGTAGATCAGCTGATCTGTAGTAGTCTTCTACGTACATCTTCTAGTAGACCTTCTGAGGGTACTTCACGCATTCTTGGTCGGAGGGTCCAGGTTTCCAGCTTAGCTTATTTCTTATTTCTCAGGTCAGCTGCTCTTGTTTGGGATGTGCTTGACCGGCGTATACGACAGCGTGTACCAGTTCCCACTAATATCCAACAACTTCGCACAGCCAATGAAGAGGAGTGGACCAACATTCCACAGGCCACAATTGACAATCTGATAAACTCTATGCGAAGAAGATGTGTTGCATTGCATGAGGCAAATGGTGGTCACACCAGATACTGACCGGTTCTGAGTCCCCAGACCCCCAATAAAGCAAAAAACTGCACATTCCAGGGTGGCCTTTTATTGTGGGCAGTATAAGGTACACCTGTGCACTACCCATGATGTCAGATCAGCATCTTGATGTGGCACACCTGTGAGGTGGGATGGATTATCTCAGCAAAGCAGAAGTGCTCACTATCACACATTTAGACTGATTTGTGAGAAATGTTTGAGAGAAATGGTAATATTGTGTATCTGGAATGAATTGTAGGTCTTTAAGTCCATCTCATGAAAAATGGGAGCAGAAACAAGAGTGTTGCGTTTATATTTTTGTTCAGTATAGAATAAGCCCAGATTTATGTTTATTCAGTGGAGATAAGTACAACCTCTAAAGATAGGCCTACACCCGTTTTGGCAGTGTCTCCGGATCCCATGACAAATAATGCCTTCAGTACATCCTCCTCAACCCACACTGAAAGCAGAAGTGCTATGGGCTTTGCAAACGGTTTGCCGACATCACTCCTATACGTCCAATGATGACATTCACACCGTCTCCAGGGTGATGTTCCCTGACTCGCAGGGTCACTTGTGGTAAAGATAAAACCGCTTTTCTTGCGCGATTTGGACTCGCTCCATATATTAAAAGGGAGCTTCGTTGTCATGTTTGACGTAAGTATGAACAGGACCATCAAAAGAAAACAACTGGATGTGCATGTCAGGTATTGGGTGAATTATGAGAATGGCTCTCGAGTGCAGTCCTGGTTCTGGGATCACAGTACATGAGCCACTCCACCGCTGAAGACTTACTGGAGAAGTTTAAGGTAAGCCATTCAATAACATTTAAACTCATTAACGAACCCATGATTTTTAAATATCCATGGTTTATCTTTACATGTGTTTAAATGGGAGAACCATATTTATTGGTAAGCATATTTTAAAGATTTTATTGCTGCTTCATGGCTTTTGCTGCAAAAAAAATAGTTCATTGAGGAAATAGAATGTTTAAGTGTTGTGTAGCAACATGTACAGCTGTTGTACAGGCAAAAACTCTGGCTCAGTCCAAAGGAGGTGGATATAGGAATGGCTGTCATCAAGGTGGGACTTCTGTGAATTCACTGGTATCTTTACATACAAATGTATCAAACAATTGTGAAGTAAAAAATATGTGAATAACATGGAGTTTGAGCTGGTTTGATATGTACAGCTGAGGTAGTGTTAACCTTGGGCTGAGTGTGCAGAAAGATTCTGGAAATTTGACAAACCATCTTTTTGTCAGAGACAGTCAGGAGCCAAAGGCAGTGGAAGTGACCTTGGTGTCCTTCAGATTAAAAAAAATTGCCAGATTGTGCTCTCAAAAATGTGCAAAAAGGCCTTGGATAAATGCCCTCTGAAGTACTCGATTGTACATGAGATGACGTGCTTGGACCCAAACAAAATGCACACCAGCCAGATAACTGCCAGCAGAAAAGGAGAAATCTCATGCAGAAGTTTGCGCAGGAGAATCGGTTGGCAGGCAGGATATCTGCTGGTAAATCATAGGATAAGAATAGGATAGTTCAGAATATTATTTTTAAATTATGCTTTTCTTTTTTCACATCTAACTGAATCAGGGACGGATTACAAACCGGGTTAGCGGGGCCGCTGCCCAGGGGCCCTTGGGGTGCAGGGGGCCCGTGGGCCCCAAGCCCAAAACAATTTGCAACGCTTATCAGCAATGTATTTTCGTTTGTCTATTTTAGAGGGCCTACATTCTTTGATCCTCTGCCTACAAGGTCCCCTGACCCTATAGGGAGGGTGTTTGGCTGCCAAGGGCCCTTGACTTGTGGTGGTTGTGGTGGTGGTGCAGGTGGTGGTGGTGGGGGGGGGCCTCGCGAACGTTTTACCCAGGGGCCCACACAACCCATAATCCGTCCCTGAACTGAATAGTGTTAACACGTAGATTTTAGCAGTATTTAGAAGACCGACTCTTGGTGTTTGAAAAGAAGCATCAGCCCAGTTATATTTTCTTTGATGAGCCTAGAGATATCTCAAGATTAAATTAAAATGATTGCACATTTATGGTATCATAGGAAAATTGGGTTATAAATCACTTTCCTATTCTACATGTGATTCTGTGTATTGACATTGTTGATCTGCATCTAATCTACTGTAATTAATGTAATTACAGGTGATGCAATATCCCAGCAGTCTGATAATCACCTGCACAATGAGGCAAAAGGCTTGGATTTTATATCCTTCATTCCTTCAGCACCATCCAAAGTTGATGTCTTTTTACATCAAAAAGTTAGTGGGCCTTATCCTGACCTCTGGATGTTCTGCAAGAACTTGCTGCTGCTGTCCTATGGGCAAGCCGAAGTGGAACGAATAGAGGTGGAGACCTGCAACTTATCAGAGGAAACAGTTGTTGCACAGAGGCTTATATGCGACCATGTCAGAGTGTGTGGGGGAGCAACCAAAGCGCCTCTGACCAAAGGTGAAAGATGAGCGAAAAGCAAAAAAGAAAACTTGAGGAACTCAAGAGGAAGAGAGTCTCACTGGAAAGTGTATGTGAGAGTTTACAAAAGGATGCTGAGCACATGGCAGAGGAAGCAGAGAGTGCTGCTGGAACCAAAAGGGCAACATTACTTACCAAGTCCAATACTCTGAGCCGACGAGCGAAGGAGGAGAAAGAGCAGTTGGTGGTCTTAAATGCAGATACTGAAGAATAGGCTACTGAACTGTGACTCCTAACACATCAAGAGTGAATCGGTGGAAACAAAAATATTTAGGTTCTTTGCATTTTTGGAGTATTTTACTTTCTGTGCCTGTTTGTACATTGTTCACAGCCATAATACTTTATAATTACAAGGTAGTTTTATGTTAGAGCTCTTGCTCCAATAAATATGTGCCTTGTAATTAACTAAATTCTAGGCTATTCAGTTTTTTTTGCCCTCGTGATGGTCGTGGGTTGTGAAAAAAGCCTTCTTCTTAGGGGTACCGCTGGGGCCAGCCGGGCGTATGTCGTGGCTTCAGTGAGTACTTATGTTTGTCATGCTGCCTGTGTACTTTATAGCGGCACAACATATTTCTGCAAATTGCATGCGTCAAATTGTCTGTCTCTCTTAAAAAATATGAAGTGTCACCAAAATTTTAAACGGGGAATCAATCTCAATGAAAAATATTCGTCAAGTAACGTTTCTAAAATAATATAGACATACTAATAATTATATATTAATAAATCGGATGAACGATGCATCCCAAATTGTATCCGCTGCGCACTTCTTAATCAGGGCAATCGCATCGTGGAGGTTTCTGCAGACGCCCAAAAAGACTTACTTAAGAAAACTGTTGCATGATAATTTGTACCATTTTCAAGGGTGGGGGGCGTGCAGTAGATGCCCCCTTTATTTTTGTGCTTCTGCCGTTCAAACCGAGCAGCACTGAGTTTGTCATGGCACCTGACGCCAAATCTACTGCTTAGCTGCTACAGACAGAACTATCTTCAAATCACCACTAGGGGGTGTCAATGCTGCAGCTTCGTTCTATGGTTGATCTTTTTCAAAGACAGTTTTTTTTCTCTCTCTCCACATAATCAACTTAACTGATTAGCGTGCTTTCATAGTAATGGTTTTTAATCCGTGTTAATCTTCTGAACAATGACTAGTAAAGGTTCTATGAGGTTGTCCTACTTACTATGGATTTTAAGTTTTTTATCAAGGTGTTAAAACGTACCACAGTTGCCAGTCCTGTGTTTTATGTCTAGCAATTTGTACAGTTTCTTCAGTATAAACACATGCCATGATCTGTGAGAATCTCCTCCAGAACTCTGCATTTCCTCAAGATCTTTTTGTAATATTGCATCATGGCACTGCTCAGAACAACACAGATGGTGCATAACAACACAAGGGAGTACAAGACAACATGGTGCAGAAACAGTGCGATACAAAGCAGGACAAAACTGGATGATACGTGGTCAGTGGTGGATAAAGTGCAGTAACAGCTGTACAGTGCAGCTGCCGTGGAAATGACTGTTACAGGGGATGCAAAAGCTGCAGGTTTGAATTGTTTGGCGAATGAAGCTGTTCATGAATCTGCTAGTCAGTGTTTGTGGATGGTGGTCAGAGTCCTGGATTATAGACTGAACCTTGTTACTGTGGCAGTTAAAGTACAGCTGGTCAATGGAGGGCAGTTCAGTGCGAATGATGTTCTTAACAGACTTCGCAATGTACTGCCTTCCTGTCATGTGGCTCCACCATACCATAGTACTACTGTAAGAACTAGGGATGTAACGATACATTCAACTCACCATTTGATACGATTCACGATTCTGAGTTCACGATACAATTTTCTCATTTTTTGCAGAATGAGCTGCAGACAAATATATTCAAAAATATTCTTATATTTATCTTTCTGAACTGTTGACACTGTTGTGAACAGTGCAACTGAATTTGAATAAAATACTGTTGAAAAAAATCCCAAATCAAAATAAGTAAATAAAAAAAAATAAATCAAATAAATAAGCTAAGGTTTGCATGTGCAGCTTTTTAGCGTGCTTTGCCCTTTTAATAATCTTCACTCAGCTCACGGTGGTGCCAGTGGACCTGTTTGTGTATGTTATCAGTCTATTACAATGTTTGCATGCAGTTTATGTCTTGTCTGTGCTTTTCTCGCTGTTTCCTCCTCGTTTGTGATTACCGGAAAGCTAATATGCTGCCACACCGCCAATTGAAGATCGGGCGGTGCGTCCATCCATCCATTTTCTGAAACCACTTAATCCCAACTGAGATCGCGGGGGAGACCGGAGCCTATCCCGGGAACAAGGGGCGCAGACAGGAACCAAGCCCAGGCAGTCACCTACACACCGCAGGTCGCACACACTCACACAACTACAGGGCCAATTTAGACTCACCAGTCAACCTATCCTGCATGCTTTTGGACCGTGGGAGGAACCTGGAGTCCCCGGCGAAAACGGGGAGAGCATGCGAACTCCACACAGAAAGGGCCCTGGACCGAAGCCAGCACTAACCACTGTGCCGTCCTCAGTTTCAAATTCATTCATCATCTCGCGTTCGCTCAAAACCAAAAACTGACGTACGATGTCGACGTGATACGCAGTGACATCTGACGTCAAACTCACATTGTGAAATCAAATGTAATATTACACCAGTTTTTCTGTTAAAGTACTGTGAAGTACTCCTACAATAGTGATTCATTTTCCACATCAGCCGGTTTAAATCTTCATGCATTTGCACCGATTTTTAACTGATTTGTGATTCATCATTACATGCCAGGGCCAGCAGCTCTGCATGGCTCGACCCTCATAAACATTCTCCACACATGCTGTTCAGGCAGTGGCCACAGAAATTCCCCCAGTGAACTTTATGCTTTCTGTCGGAGAGTATGCTGTGTTCTGGCCTTAAACCCTGCATACTACTTTGCAGACTTTGATCCTCTTAACAACAATTGGCATTTCTGGTGGCTGAATATCCATCCATCCGTCATCCAACTGCATGCTTAAAAGCTGTGAATAATAGTAATAATTCTTAAAATTGCAACTATCTAGAATTTCAGCCTAGTTACTCAGCTAAATTACTATTTAAACCTAGAATAATTTCTATAAGGGGCGGCATGGTGGTGCAGTGGTTAGCACTGTCGCCTCACACCTCTGGGACCCGGGTTCGTGTCTCCGCCTGGGTCACATGTGTGTGGAGTTTGCATGTTCTCCCCATGTCGTTGTGGGGTTTCCTCTGGGTACTCCGGTTTCCCCCCACAGTCCAAAAACATGCTGGGGCTAATTGGAGTTGCTGAATTGCCCGTAGGTGTGTGTGTGTGAGTGGATGGTGTGTGAGTGTGCCCTGCGATGGGCTGGCCCCCCATCCTGGGTTGTTCCCTGCCTCGTGCCCATTGATTCTGGGATAGGCTCCGGACCCCCCGCGACCCAATAGGATAAGCGGTTTGGAAAATGGATGGATGGATAATTTCTATATGTGTGATAGAATCAAAAAATATTTTGTTTTACATATAAATCTTCACAAGGTGTATTACACATGGTATTCCCCAGACACCGCCACCCCAACAGATGCTTTGTTTGTTAAGACAATAGCTCAGAAAGTGGTTGATCGATCTTTTGCAGCTTTTACCAAGGTTTGTACAAGCCAAAATTAAATTTTGAAACGGATCCCTGCCACACCCTGCCCTCCTGAACCTCCCGTTTCCTCCCTAGTGTGGTATAACGTGCCATGCCTGTTCCGCGTTTGTTTTACCTCTCCTTCCTGCCCTTGTGTTACTCATTTCAGGTGCCTCTAGTTTGCTCCCTGCTTAGCCTTGTATAAATGTGCTTCTCAGTCCTGCCTTTAATGTTGCTGCTGCTGTTTGCCTGTGTGTTCTTCCCTGCTTATGATTCCCCCGTGATCCAGTTGTGATCCAGTTGTCTTCATATCATGTATTCACATTCCTCAGCTGAGAGTGAACAAAGTTCTGTGGAAAGTATCTGACTACAGATAGACTTTCACCCAGTTCTCTGCGGGAGCTCTGATTACAGAGTGACTCCCCGACTACTTCTGAAGCCCTTCCTTAAGTATCCAGACCAGGTGATGGCATGTTTCTGAAGACTGACTAATTTCGGTCAATGGTTAATTTTAGGGGCATTGCTGACCTTGGTTCTCAAGTCCCCAGCCAATCAGATCACTTTAGGGGGTGGTTGTAATTCCCTTGTTCTACCATGAGAGAATCTCTCTCAGTTTGGTGGGTTGAGCCGAAGTTTCTGTATTTCTCTTAGGAAAAGCTATACTGCCTTAAATCTGAGAGTATAATACTCCTCGTCTCATGCCTATTCAAACGAGACCAAACATGCGTGTATTTGTCCCTAACATCTATGTGTGCTGAGTTATCCTGTTTATAGTGGAAAAGGTGTCTGTGTCTGGAGGCTGACAGCTGTTGTTGCTGTGGATTGATTGTGGAACTCTGGTCACTCCGGGGGTGAAAGGTCTTGCTTTTTCTGTGCTGCTCCAGTTATTCCTATCCAGTCTCTCAGGAGCCGGCAGGCCTTTGCCTTCCTTAAAAGGGGTGGTTTGACGAGTTGAGTCCAGTCTTGCCTGGGCCAGCGGAGCTCTGAAATAGACTGATGCAGGCTGATCAGAGTTGGGGCCTGCAGGACCTATAAGTTTTATGTCCTTACAGAATGTAAGTGGCATCATACTAAACTAGTGGTGTTCGAACTAGCATGGAAAGAGGCTATGGGTAGCTACAAAAAGGCTCTTAGTGCCGCCAAATCATCTAGTATCTATCAGAACTAATTGAAATAAACAAAAATAATCCTAGATTCCTATTTACTATGGTGTCCAAGCTGACTAATAACCAGACCACTGGTTATTTTCCAGTGACGACTTTATGAAACTTTTTGACCAAAAATATGCTCAATTAAACAGAACATTTTGAATATTGAATATTGGTTAACCAGTCAGAACTGATGTACTTAATTTTATCTTCAAATTCATCTACTTGTATGCTAGAACCTGTTCCATCAAAATTATTCAGCGATGCTCCCAGCATTGATTGAACCGCTACTAGCAATAGTTAAACTAAAACATATAATCATATTACCCCAATTTTATCTTCACTGCACTGGCTGCCAGTTAGATTTCGTGTTGACTACAAAACACTGCTCTTAACCTATAAAGCTGTAAATGGTCTTGCACCGCAGTATGTGAGTGACCTCATTTGCGTTCCGAATCATACACTTAGATGACGAGATGGAGGTATTCTATCCGTACCCAGAATAAAGAACATTACCTTTGGGGGAAGAGCATTTGCTCATAAAGCACCACAGCTATGGAATAAACTTCCTATTAGTGTTCGGAACTCAGACACAATCTCTGCTTTTAAGTCAAGGCTTAAGATGTACCTCTTTCGCCAGTCTTTTGGATAGTTAAATCTTCTTTTCTAAGGTGAATGGGAAATCTGGAGGTTCATAGTTATTTGAGATTGAAGGGGAAAGGGGGGATTGGTGCTGTCGTCCTGCCACTCTCGCCGATCACTTAAGCTGTGGATGGGAGGTGGCTTGACGCCAAAACCTCTGTAAACCCTCATGCCTGTGCTTCCTTCCAGGTCACTCTTTTAGGCAGGCTGTCATAGTTGCTTTAGTCCTGCCGGTTAGGTGTAGGGCAATAACTCTTCTCCATCTTCTCTTTTTCGAGCTGATACCGAGCCGACTACACCGTGTGAACCCGCACCTGGACTCCTGGATATAACTACATGAAACCAACTGGGACTTTATAACTATATGAACTCTAATGAATGTCAATGTAAATGCAGTTTCATGCTCCTTGGTCGCCCAGAGGAGGATGGGGTCCCCTTCTGAGTCTAGGTTCCACTCAAGGTTTCTTCCTGCTAGAGGGAGTTTCCTTGCCACTGTCGCCTCAGGCTTGCTTGGTGGGGTTCTGGCCGGTTAAATGTAAAGTGCTTTGTGACAATGCATGTCGTTAAAAGCGCTATATAAATAAAATTGAATTGAATTGAAGTGCTTCCTCAGATTCATTTTTAAATGTTCTCCAGCTAATTTCCACTATGGCCACGAGTTCTAGTATTTTAAATTAATATTGAAATGGTCATTTGGCTGAACAGCATCCCGACCTGTTAGAATCTTATATACCTGGATCATGTCCCCCCATAGTCTCCTTTGCTTGAGGCTAAACAGATTCAGCTCAGCGAACCTCTCTTCATAAGACATTCCTCTAAGTGCAGGAATCATTCTAGTCATCCTACGTTGCACCTTTTCCAAGGCAGCAATGTCCTTCTGAAGGTATGGTGACCAAACCTGCACACAGTATTCTAGGTGGGATCTTACCAAGGAATTATATAATCGTAGCATCACTTCTCTTGACTTACATCTCTAGGTGTGTGGAGTTTAATCCAACATCCTTTTGCCTTTTTTTAATGCTTCCCCACACTGGCAAGAGTGGGACATGGAAGTATCAACATACACACCGAGATCTTTCTCGTAATCAGCTACCTTTATTTCAGTGGAACCCATAAAATATCTGTACTTTACTATATTTACTATATTTCTGCTCCCTGCATGGATTACCTTATATTTATCTATGTTAAATTTCATCTGCCACGTATGAGCCCAGTCGCTAATTAAATCCAGATCCTGTTGTAGCCTCTCTGGACATGAGACATGATCTAACATCAATCAGAAGATACCACACCAGCAGATAATGATTTCTGGAATAGTAAAGTTAAAGGTTGGCTAATAATACCCCTCATCTCTTTTAAAACTATAGATAAGATGCCATCAGGGCCTTGCGATTTATTTATTTTGAGCTTAGCTAGGCTTTGTACCACATCAGCCTCAGTTATACATATATTGGTCATAGACATCGTTGTATTTGTACTAAATGGTGGTAAGCTATTCTACTGTGAACAGCCATTGTAAAATAATCATTAAACTCATTTATATCAATTTCATTTTCAATTATAAGGCCCTTACTATCCTGCAAATGAGTGATTTTCAGCTTTTAGAGCTCTTTCGGAGTTAAAATATTGGAAGAAACTTTTAACGTCATCCTTATAACTGTTATTAACTAAACCTGTAGACTTAGATACTCCTGCTTTATTTTGAAATCATTAGTTAATTTCCATTTGTGGAAGAAAGCCCTTTTGCTCCTGACTTTATTCTTAATTTTCGTAGTAAACCACCTGTGACATCGCGTGCTGGACGAACAGGCAGGAAGCGAGGAATCAAGGATCCGGGAAACGGAGAGTCGGGAATGAGGGTTTATTGATGAAAACAGGTACCAACAGCGAGAGATTTCAATGACAGGACTGGGGAAACAGACTTGAATGTGGACTAAATACACAGGACTACTCAAACTGACAGAAAACAGCTGGTTACAATCGGGGCAGCACACATGGTTAATGAGGGGGCGTGGCACACACGAGGATCGTACAAGCAGGTCATGACACCAGCTTGGTTGCAGTTTCCTAGATTTAGTTTTTCTGGAAACGGGTATGAAGTTCTTTTGCACTTGCAACAATGTGCTTTTAAAAAATTCCCATGCCTCTTCCACAGTATTGCTATTTAACTCCATCCGATTTACAGTTTCTAGTTTCAGTCTCATACCATTGAATTACCCTTCCTAACATTGTATACTTTTGTTTTGGACTTGGTTGAAGACTCAGGCAGCAGGAGTTGCCCCAACGTTGGTATGTCCTTATCCATAAGGGGGAGTAAACGTTCTGGTTTCCCGACCTTATAGATGAAGGAGTTGGGGGATGTTGCCAGTGACCTGCCGGATTCCAGGCAGAACAGGCCTCGCTATGCCACAGCCCTTCAGAGACTGGGCCTTCCGTGCAGAACCTCTGCATCCAAATTAGACCAGTTGTTTAACAAAACCCTAAAATGGGGTTATTTTTGACATGGAACGGGACTTTGATTCAACAACCCATTACTTAGTTGCGGCAAGTACCCAATATCAAGTATAGCTGCAAAGAATCTGCCAGAGATTTTCAGAGAAGTTCCCCAGATGCATGGACTGGACTAAGGTGCGTCAGATTAAACAGGAGCCTGGTAAATTCTGTGAGCCCCACGCCAAGTGACTGATGGAAACATACTCCAGCTACAGTGAGATGGACCCTCCAGCGGACCGAGAGTGGGATTCCCTCTGGGAGCGACAACTCGTGCAGTTGCTGGTGGATGAGCTGCAAACAGACATCAAGAAGGACTTCCAACCTCACAATCATTTACCAAACCACTTCAGGTAACTTGTAAAGATGTAGGTATTGGAGTATTCACACATTCATTTGCAGTGTCCACCTCCTGTCCGGTAAATTTGGCAGGACAAAATTTGAATAACCTATAGGCCAGACTCATGAATGCGGCTGAACGAGTAAAGGTAGAACAGGTGGCCAATCCTGTTATACAGTCCTAGTAGATTGAGAACCACCTGATTGCAACTGTAGTTGGAATCAAGGGCTGAGCAGCATGGTGGCCTGGGGGACAATTATGAAAACACAGACCCACTGATATCCTTAAAACCCACAATCAAAAGAGGAGTCAGGATGGCCAGTGACATGTGCTGGCTAAATGGGGACAACAAAGAGAGAACAGAACAAGGCAGGGAGGGATTCTGACACAGGTGCCATGCTACTTTGTTTAAATATGCTGTAATGTTTTAGTGCAAGCCTTAGACAATGGAATCTCTGAATGACGCCGCAGTCTGGCTCTTTCTGAAGGTCCTATACTGTAACCGTCCTGAGAAGTTGTTTGCATGCACTTGCTGCCTTGACACTTGTTGATGTGCGTGTGCCCTGCTCGAGCAGTAAAGGGGAGATCACATGCAGAGCTGATTTTCTGTAGTTCCTTAGAATAAAAATAGAATATTCTCTTCAAATAGGAACACATGCTGCGTTTGATTATTTCACTCCAACTCGGACAAAAACGTCACGAAAAACATCACTTCCCATTAGAAACGCCTCTTTTATGACGTTAATGTCTGACAGAATCTTCTTGTCCGAGTTGCCCCTGTGACGTAATTTCAACATGGCGGCTTACACACTCAACATTAATTCTATTTTACAAATCCTTAAAAATGTTTATTTTGTTAAATTTATTATTATCCCATCCATCCATTTTCCAAACTGCTTATCCTACTGGGTCACGGGGGGTCCGGAGCCTATCCCGGAAGCAATGGGCACGAGGCTGGGAACAACCCAGGATGGGGGGCCAGCCCATCGCAGGGCACACTCACACACACCATGCACTCTCACATGCATTCCTACGGGCAATTTAGCAAGTCCAATTAGCCTCAGCATGTTTTTGGACTGTGGGGGGGAACCGGAGTACCCGGAGGAAACCCCACGACGACATGGGGAGAACATGCAAACTCCACACACATGTGACCCAGGCGGAGATTTGAACCTGGGTCCCAGAGGTGTGAGGCAACAGTGCTAACCAGTGCACGACCATACCGCCCATTTATTATTATTATTATTTATAATTATTAGTAATTATTAATGTAATTGCACGTGTTCGATTTAGAGAATACCATATTGTGACCGTAAACAGTATCCTAACATGCAATATCAGATTTTTACCAGACTTGTTAGTGTTTTTGGTTTGTTTGTAGTTTGTTTGCCTCTCGAAAAAAGAATATCGCTATGAATGTACTAAAATACTTTATAAAGCTTTTAATGTGGTTTGACTAGTTCCTGTTTCTTGTTTATTTGTCTGAAATAATAATCTTACTCCATAACTGCTAAAATATAAAGCAACAACACAGCAGCGTATTCATGGAGGCAGCCATGTTTGTTCCGAGTTGTGCTAGCTTGAACGGGAGATTGTTGGATGTGATGTCACCCAATTTGGAATTTCCAAGTTCCGAGAGAAAAACGAACGCACCACAAGACTCTGGCTGGAAATTTCTACAATAGAGCCATTTAGTTATTTCTAGAAAAATATTTAGAGCCAATGACCTGATGTCATTGTAACACAGGTCACTGTCCGTGGTGCTGAATTCTCTACTTGATGGGCTGGTGCTGAATGAATATGACAGCTGGCCAACATGTCTGTGTGCTTCCACTGACTGGCACCCAGACATATAATGACTTTTAACAATGAGGAGGGAAACGTCCAGACAGGAAATTAGTCAACAGTAATTAGTAATCACATATAGTTCTCATTTATCATGATGTAAAATTCAAAAACCTTTTTTTTATTATTAAGGGATAAATGTAATTGAGTTTTAATGTATCCTTTCCGCTCTTAAAATCGCAAATTATTTCTGACTATTAATCTGCACATTTTAATAATTTCATTAATATTACCTAATTGGTTTGTCTTTTTTATTAAATTTTAAAACTAGCTGTACAATTGTTGATGTTGTTGCTGTTCTGAATGTCATTGGCCTGTTGCCTTACGTCTGTCTAAACATGAGTGAGGGGATGGATGCACTATTCTATGGGGGCCTCTGTAGAGAATAAATGATCCTAATTTTATATTGAGAGAGATGGTTAATTCCTTTTTAATCCATACTGCGTTCAGAGCCCCTGTTCTGCCGTTGATCACTGCTGCATATCATCCCCAAACCAATGGCCTGGATGAGAAAACGAATGATGACATAAAATGGTAAGTCTGTTTTTGAGGTTGTTTTAGAACTGTGTGAGACAGGCTCTATTCTTTTAACATTACATCAGGAATTACTGATATTATTGACAATCAATCCCTTAATATACAGTATCTCACAAAAGTGAGTACACCCCACACATTTTTGTAAATATTTTATTATATCTTTTCAAGGGACAACGTTAAAGATATGAAACTCTGATAGAATGTAAAGTAATCAGTGTACAGCTTGTATAATGGTGTAAATTTGATGTCCCCTCAAAATAACTCAACACACAGCCATTAATGTCTGAACTGCTGGCAACAAAAGTGAGATTAAAAATGATTTGTGGCAAGATCGGATCATGTGTGTTGAAGAGTTTCTTATGACTGACAAGTAGTTATTTAAAAACATATCTTGAAACAGCAAATTACATTGTTCTTAATGCTTTTAGAAAATGACTCTTTATAATGATCTGTGAATAATAATAATTTGCTATGAATGTTTTTCCACTTCAGCTTTCCACAATTATTCTTCCCGATGAGAAAAGCTACGGCACGTTTTTTGATGAAAAAAATAAAGTAGTTGAGACAATAAGCAACAACAGCTGAAAACATCTCCTAGTAACAGGAAAAACAGAAGCAGGCATGTGGTAAACGAATACAAAAGAGGTACCAAAACACAGTTTATCATGTTGGAGATGAGGCGCTTCTGTTCAACATGAGGAAGCGGGGACGGAAAGGAGGAAGAACGGAACCGGATTTTACCGGACCTTATGTCATCCAGGCAATATGTGGCAAGCTGGTTACACTGTCTAATTCTGAAGGGGCAACTTTAAAGAACAAATACAATGTAAACCACATACAGAAGGAGCCAAACTGATGTCCCAAGTCAGGAATCACACAAGGTGCCAGAAGAGTATAAGACCAGTAAACCTCCCTCTAGCGCAGAGCTTCTGACAATCGAGAAGGATGCTGACAGTTGAAAAAAAACTCATGTCTGTGTGTTATGAAAGAATATCAATAAATGTTTCCGAAAGGGGATGACTCATTTGGTAATTATTTACGGCTTATGTTATGGCTGCCAATTTACAGTCTTTACTGAAGTCTGACTTCTTTTGAGTCACCTTTAATATAGATTGGACACTCTCTATGCAATGTGCAATACTTACATAGATGGTAAATGTTTACCTGCTTGCACAGATGGATGATTAGGTAATTAGTGTAAGTGTGTGTGTGTGTTCAATCGCATGTATGTCCAAGGTCCATAGTAAATAATATACACTGATCAAGAGATGCCCGAAAGTGGATAAAAGAGGACATTAGTGGGTGCATCACTTAGTGTAACGCGTGCAGGAAAATGAGCAGGACTGCAAGCCATATAATGACCCTTGTCTAGCTCTTAATACAGTATGCATACAGTGATGTATCTACAATGGACAGCTACTATGAGCAGATAGCACAGTACAGGTGCTTATAAGATCTGTATGCTGTTTCCATCCATCCATCCATTGTCCAAACCGCTTATCCTACTGGGTCGTGGGGGGTCTGGAGCCTATCCCGGAAGCAATGGGCACGAGGCAGGGAACAACCCAGGATGGGGAGCCAGCCCATCACAGGGCACACTCACACACTATTCACTCATACATGCATACCTACGGGCAATTTAGTAACTCCAGTTAGCCTCAGCATCCATCCATCCATCCATTGTCCAAACCGCTTATCCTACTGGGTCACAGGGGGTCCGGAGTCTATCCCGGAATCAATGGGCACGAGGCAGGGAAGAACCCAGGATGGGGGGCCAGCCCATCACAGCTCACACTCACACACCATTCACTCACACATGCACACCTACGGGCAATTCAGCAACTCCAATTAGCCTCAGCATGTTTTTGGACTGTGGGGGGAAACCGGAGTACCCGGAGGAAACCCCACGACGACACGGGGAGAACATGCAAACTCCACACCCATGTGACCCAGGCAGAGACTCGAACCCGGGTCCCAGAGGTGTGAGGCAACAGTGCTAACCACTGCACCACCATGCCGCCCCCTGTATGCTATTTCATTCTATAAAAAGAAACTTACTGTACTGTACAATAAAGTATTTCACCACTGCTTCTTCCTCAGCTCCCACTGTTTGCTAGCACATGCATCTTTTGATTTCTTAGTGCAATCTGTGCTTTATTTTTTTTTTGTGAAATGTAAGTGCAGTATCTGTTTATTAAGTGCTGTGGTTTAATATGTACATTATTATTTCAGTACTGTGTATACTGTCCTTAATGTCTTGCCTCTCTCGTATAACTTGAGATACGCCCAAATTGACTTGCAACAAGTGGTCCTGGTTCCAAATGCGGAAGGCGATGGATACCTGTATTTTATATGCTGTAGTGTGCTGGGTGTCAGACATTGCAATGCACCTTGCTTTGATCTTGACCTGTTAGATCAGAGGGAGGTAATCTTATCCAGAAAGGGCCACTGTGTATGATGGTTTTCACTGCAACTCTCTGAACAGCGAACCTAACAGTTATCCCAATACCTTGATCTTGCTAGCATATTTAAATGTGTACCTATTCAGGAATAGAGTGGTGAAGGCATTCAGAGGAGGACTGATGATTATCAGAGGGAACAAAGGGGCTGGGTACTTGTCAGTATCCAGTAGAACCACCAGACTCCTACACTGAATGGTTCTGGATGTGGCACAGACGTTAATCCCTCTGTATTAGGGGATCCGTCTCCAGTTTGTACTCTTCTAGTTAATAGGTAGATTATCAGGCAGTTTTTCACCCTAGTCCAGTACTCATTGACAGCCTAATACACCGTGTTTCAGTTTGTCTTGATAGTCAATACATGTCACAGGATGTACATTACTCTGATGGGCAGGCCCTCTTACATATGATGGAAATTGCAATACCTACTTTTGGCCACGAGATGGCAGCAAGAAAATAGAAAAATTATTTTCCCACGGTCTACTAGCAGCTTTTAGATGTTAATTCTTCATAAAAATAATTTGACTTGATCCAATGTATTTTTAATACAAACAATTACCACACAAAGCTGCTAGTTTCCTCCGGTTTCCCCCCACAGTCCAAAAACATGCTGAGGCTAATTGGAGTAGCTAAATTTACCGTAGGTGTGCATGTGTGAGTGAATGGTGTGTGAGTGTGAGCTGTGATGGGCTGGCCCCCCATCCTGGGTTCTTCCCTGCCTCGTGCCCATTGATTCCGGGATAGACTCCGGACCCCCTGTGACCCAGTAGGATAAGCGGTTTGGACAATGGATGGATGAAATAGCATACAGATTAAGCACCTGTACTGTGCTATCTGCTTATAGTAGCTGTCCATTGTAGATACATCACTGTATGCATACTGTATTAAGAGCTAGATAAGGACAGTGGGTCATTATATGGCTTGCAGTCCTGCTCATTTTCCTGCACCCGTTACACTAAGTGATACACCCACTAATGTCCTCTTTCATCCACTTTCAGGCATCTCTTGATCAGTGTATATTACTTACTATGGACCTTGGACATACATGCGATTGGACACACACACACACACACACACACTTACACTAATTACCTAATCAACCATCTGTGCAAGCAAGTAAACATGTACCATCTATATAAGTATTGTACATAGCATAGAGAGTGTCCAATCTATATTAAAGGTGACTCGAAAGAAGTCAGACTTTAGTAAAGACTGTAAATTTCTCAGCCATAACATAAGCCGTAAATAATTACCAAATGAGTCATCCCCTTTCGGAAACATTTATTGATATTCTTTCATAACACACAGACATGAGTTTTTTTTCAACTGTCAGCATCCGATCCAAACGGGATTCCCATTTCCTTTCTGTGGGATCCAACAGAACACGGGCTGACCATCAGTCAACATGTCTTCAACCATGCAGGACAGGACCCAGTCCAGGCCAAACCTCACGGTGCTGGTGTTAATAAAAAAAATGTAAGGAACATGCAGCTGCAGCTCACACACAAACACAGTCCACAGCATCCAGAAAAAGGTCAGGCCTTTTTCTTCTTTAGCTGACTCCGCCCAGACCTCGCCCCCTTTCTGGGCGCCTCGCACTATGCCTTTGAACTGGCCCTGCAGCTTGGCCCGTTTCCTGTTTCCCAATGCAAGTCATAAGATTCACCCGTAAATGATATTTTGAATCGGAACGATATTTATTACTATTGTTTAGATTAAATATATAACGGTTTAATGATTGAATATAACTTGATATTGTTGTTTGTGTTGTTTAGTTTGAGGTTCTAGTTTCTGTCTTTATCCGCTTTCGTTTCAGTAGGCAGCTGGTTCATCCCAGGCTCAGGGTCTCTCTGCTCTTCATCAAACCCACACCCCCAGTTTGGGAGCACCCTCTCCCTCTCCTCCCCCCACGGCTGTGACTGTTACTCCTCCTTGAGGAGTAACTGCTCCGCCCCCTATCCCAGCCCCTATACCCACAGGAGTGCATCACCCAGTGAGCCGCCGCCCTGCCTGTCCCCTCACACAAGCACACACTGAAATCATGGTCCTAAGCTCTCTGTGTGGGTCACCACGATAGTACAGCACACCGACGATTACCCTCTGACTGAATCAGAATCAGCTTTATTTGGCCAAGTATGTTCACACATATTGGGAATAGTTAGACATTTAATCAAAATAATTAAGACAAGACATAAACATACAGTTCTGTTGATATGCGACGCATATAACCTCTGCATTCACAGCACTGCTTCAGTTATCGAAGAGCAAATTTCCAAAACTCACTCAGTCCGATAACCTAAAGTAATAAGTCATAATCCTCTTCATACGTTGCAGTAATGGGAATGAAATCTCACTCAGTGTTTATGTAATGGAGCAATGGAATTTCGTGAAATTTCCAAAAGTCCACAGAAATATTTAGAAAAACATTCCTGCAGACTGAGTTTTTGATATTTGCTTTTCAATTAACACAATTTTCTTCAGTCTGAGGTTTAACAGAATTCAGCCATATGCTGTTCAAAAAAAACTACACAGAACAAAAACAGAATGGACTTTACATCTGTCTGAAAGGAAAGTTGACACAGGCTGCAGCAGTGAACAAATCAATCAATGTATTAAAGTTAGGCATTAAGTAACTGGAGGCAGTATATACATAACATGATAACATGCCTTTTCTGTATTGACCATATTAAGGACGCTGTAACACTGCCCACCACATACCTGCTTCATTTATTGTTTTATACTTGCAGCTGCTTATTCAGACAGCTCGTCTACCTGTCTGTCCATGTTGCCCTCCCATGACAACTGGTCCAGCCTACAGGTGCCGTCCCATTCCGGCATGTTACCCATGAGTCATAGCGGCACCTCCGGGAGCAGCTCCAGGTGAGCCCGTGCCTCCCCTCCCCCACCTGTCCCATGCTGAGTCTCGGGCCCCCGTCTTCCCTCTTGTTCTCGCCTATACCCACATCCTGGCCTGTGTCTGCATCGTCTCACCTCGTTAACAGGACTTTCGCCTTCTTCTGTCCTGATCCATTCAGGCCCATCATTCTGGGACATGCTTTGATTTATTTCGCCATAGTTACTCTTTGTTTTCCTTTGTACTTTGCACTCTACAAGTAAAATGAATAAAAAATAGGCATTATTTTGATATTGTTTTAGTACAGTGACACTAGTATATTTGTTGTTGTTTCCAGGCAACACTGCATGCTGATTTAACGTCTTTCCTTAATCTCCACCCCATTGCTCACACACAGCCAGTATCCCAGTTTGTGGTCAATGAGCTCCTCCTCACTCACCCCAGTCTCCTAGTCCAGTGGAATGTCCAACAGCTTGGGCTCTCAGTTCCTGCGTGTCATGCCCGGCTCGTCCGCTCCTCCTGTGTGCCACGCCCCCTGATTACCCACGTGTTTTCTCCCGATTTGTACCCAGCTGTATCTAGTTAATTTGCTCAGTCCTGTGTATTTCAGTCCGTGTCTTACCTGAGTCCAGTGTCTGTCATTGATGTTTGTATGCGTGAGATGTTTCCCCGTCCGCGCTTCCTAATTAAACTCCCGTTTTTGCCTGTCCGCTTGCTCCTTGCACGCCTTGCCCGCACGATCGCCTGCCTGCTTGTACCCGATCGTGACACTGCGCAGCTCTACAACTCATTACCCAGGGCTCTCGCACCCGGCCACAGTGCCCCTCTCAGGCTCCCCGCTGTATGACAGCACTGCCCCATCGGAAGTTCATGAAGCCTCACAGTACGACGCCTCTCCCCACGCGCGCTTAGCCACCACCGGGACTCCCATCACTCCTCCTTCCCTGTAGGGCGGCGCACTTCCATTATTATTACAGTTTCTACTGTCACTCTGTTGCTTTCCTGGTGCTGGACTTTTGACAGATAAATACATTATTTGTTGCATTCAGTGACAAAAGATTGGTCTGTTTAACACCCTCAGTCTCCACCCTATGAGCCCCTTGTTGGCGGCAGAATCAGGAAGATGTCGGAGAAAGCAGAGGTAAAGTGAATAGTCACCTCGACAATAATGTGGAAACCGCTAATGGTGATCATGCCTGTGTGGGTGAAATGGATCACCACAGTATAAGCGGATGATGATTATAGACGATTTTTCCCTTTTTCTTTATGTCTGTTTACCATCTAATAGGCATTTTTTTTCTTTGGGATGCGTCTAGGTCAGATACGACCAAAATATTTTTCTCATTTCAGAAGTGAAAAAAAATATTGCTCTCAGATTCTGTTCAGTTGTAGTTTTTAAAATAATGTACCTTGATTTGTGTTTGTTTAAAATGCCATTACCTGTTGCTTACTGGGCCGCTGAAAATGTCTGGCCCAGCTAAATTTCTTGG
>NW_026043292.1:0-45728 GCF_023856365.1 Brienomyrus brachyistius | reverse complement strand
TTTGCTTTATTGGGGGTCTGGGGACTCAGAACCGGTCAGTATCTGGTGTGACCACCATTTGCCTCATGCAATGCAACACATCTTCTTCGCATAGAGTTTATCAGATTGTCAATTGTGGCCTGTGGAATGTTGGTCCACTCCTCTTCAATGGCTGTGCGAAGTTGTTGGATATTAGTGGGAACTGGTACACGCTGTCGTATACGCCGGTCAAGCACATCCCAAACAAGAGCAGCTGACCTGAGAAATAAGAAATAAGCTAAGCTGGAAACCTGGACCCTCCGACCAAGAATGCGTGAAGTACCCTCAGAAGGTCTACTAGAAGATGTACGTAGAAGACTACTACAGATCAGCTGATCTACACCACAGCAACAGTGATCCTTGAGCTGGAGCCGGACCGTCTTTGAAGACTCCGTAAATCTCCGTATAATAATATATATCTACGGGAACGAGAAAGGAGAAAGCAGAGAACAAGAACAAGATTTGTAAATGTAAGATTTGAAGGACCCCCGGCATGAAAAATAGAATAGTTCTCGTCATTAGTGAACATGTGTCTCGTCATTGTGTATCATGGACAGTAAGAGGGGGATCAATAGAGTGTTGTTATTATAACGTCTAAAAAGTCTGTCGATAAATCAATAAGAAAATAAATGAAGTCGTTTTCGCGAACACGCGAACAGGGGCCGGACCGACTGTAGGGGGCGTGGCCAGAGACAGCCATAGCTGTCAAGTCTCCCGTTTTGGCCGGGAAACTACCGTATTTTACTTCTCTTTCCCGCCGTCCTCCCGTATTAGTATTTTCCCGTAAATCTCCCTTATATTATATAGTTGCTGGATAGTGTAGTGGTAAGATCGCCGCCTTTCACACGGGAGACCGGGGTTCGAATCCCGGTTGTGGCCAAAAATATATTTTATATATTTTATATATTTATATTTATATTTATATTATATTTTATATAATTTATATTATTTTATATTTCCTGTCTTAAAATGTAAGGGATACTGGAGCCTGGTTGCGGTGGTGGGATGGCTCACGGCGGGTGCCGGAAAATTTCTTTATTTTCAAATCCAAACCTTGACAGGTATGCTGCTGTTCCAAATCATGGGTGCATGTTACAAGTGCGGAACATATTTTAACTTAGTACTAACTTAGCATCATATTTGATCTGATTCGACTGAATATCCCAGGTTTCCATCTCTCATGCATCTGGTGTGACGGGAACGAGAAAGGAGAAAGCAGAGAACAAGAACAAGATTTGTAAATGGGACCCCCGGCATGAAAAATAGAATAGTTCTCGTCATTAGTGAACATGTGTCTCGTCATTGTGTATCATGGACAGTAAGAGGGGGATCAATAGAGTGTTGTTATTATAACGTCTAAAAAGTCTGTCGATAAATCAATAAGAAAATAAATGAAGTCGTTTTCGCGAACACGCGAACAGGGGCCGGACCGACTGTAGGGGGCGTGGCCAGAGACAGCCATAGCTGTCAAGTCTCCCGTTTTGGCCGGGAAACTACCGTATTTTACTTCTCTTTCCCGCCGTCCTCCCGTATTAGTATTTTCCCGTAAATCTCCCTTATATTATATAGTTGCTGGATAGTGTAGTGGTAAGATCGCCGCCTTTCACACGGGAGACCGGGGTTCGAATCCCGGTTGTGGCCAAAATATATTTTATATATTTTATATATTTATATTTATATTTATATTATATTTTATATAATTTATATTATTTATATTTCCTGTCTTAAAATGTAAGGGATACTGGAGCCTGGTTGCGGTGGTGGGATGGCTCACGGCGGGTGCCGGAAAATTTCCTTTATTTTCAAATCCAAACCTTGACAGGTATGCTGCTGTTCCAAATCATGGGTGCATGTTACAAGTGCGGAACATATTTTAACTTAGTACTAACTTAGCATCATATTTGATCTGATTCGACTGAATATCCCAGGTTTCCATCTCTCATGCATCTGGTGTGACGGGAACGAGAAAGGAGAAAGCAGAGAACAAGAACAAGATTTGTAAATGGGACCCCCGGCATGAAAAATAGAATAGTTCTCGTCATTAGTGAACATGTGTCTCGTCATTGTGTATCATGGACAGTAAGAGGGGGATCAATAGAGTGTTGTTATTATAACGTCTAAAAAGTCTGTCGATAAATCAATAAGAAAATAAATGAAGTCGTTTTCGCGAACACGCGAACAGGGGCCGGACCGACTGTAGGGGGCGTGGCCAGAGACAGCCTGCTGACCATAGCTGTCAAGTCTTACTTACTTTCTCTTTCCCGCCGTCCTCCCGTATTAGTATTTTCCCGTAAATCTCCCTTATATTATATAGTTGCCTGGATAGTGTAGTGGTAAGATCGCCGCCTTTCACACGGGAGACCGGGGTTCGAATCCCGGTTGTGGCCAAAAATATATTTTATATATTTTATATATTTATATTATTTTATATATTTATATTATTTTATATTTCCTGTCTTAAAATGTAAGGGATACTGGAGCCTGGTTGCGGATGGCTCACGGCGGGTGCCGGAAAATTTCCTTTATTTTCAAATCCAAACCTTGACAGGTATGCTGCTGTTCCAAATCATGGGTGCATGTTACAAGTGCGGAACATATTTTAACTTAGTACTACTTAGCATCATATTTGATCTGATTCGACTGAATATCCCAGGTTTCCATCTCTCATGCATCTGGTGTGACGTGTTTTCAGACTCTCAGGCTGGCGCAAAGAAATCTTACGGGAATTGAACGTCTCACTCCGGCCAGCTGACCAAAGTTCGGTAACCTTGGTATTGTGTGTAGGAGATTCGCTATAACTATAATTTCGTTCTCCATTTACATGCCCGTAGTGTCTTTAAGTGTTATGTAGTTTTGCCTGAAACGCAAAAATAAAACAAAGCAATTAAAGCCGATCAGTGGCTCAAATTGTGCTGTAGCGATTGAAGAACTTTTGTCGGAAGTTGGATTCGAACTTGGGATGCCTTACTGGGAGAACAGAATACCAGAATAGAGTAGGTTAAGTCCAGCCTTGGCTTCCAAGCTGACGTTTTTCTACATATGTGCTTGTGTATCATGGACAGTAAGAGGGGGCAGGCAAGGAGAGAATTTCTCTCTTTGGGGATCAATAGAGTGTTGTTATTATAACGTCTAAAAAGTATGATGGTCTGTCGATAAATCAATAAGAAAATAAATGAAGTCGTTTTCCGCGAACACGCCGAATTATAACTATAATTTCGTTCTCCATTTACATGCCCGTAGTGTCTTTAACCGGCTGCACAAACTGGATCCGCCTCCATTACGACACAACTTTGCCCTTATTGGCTTAAGAATTTAGTCACATACATGACGTATATCTGCTATTTCTCCCGAGAAGCAGGTAAAGCAGTGGTAACTGCTTTGTAGTTAATTTACCTGGTAAAATTAAGTTTAAATAAATGATATAAATACTGTAATAGTACTCGTGAGCTTTGTTTATTTGTTATTAGTTATTGTAATGTTGCGCTGCTTTATTTGTTTAATCGTCTAGTCTGTGGAGACATTCAAGTTAATCAAATAAGAATTGCACTGTACACTGTACATGACCATAAAAACTTTGTATCCTTGAAATAAATGTTTTTGATCTTTTCCTTGGCAGTTATCTTTTTACACAGGGCCTCTATGTACACGATAGTTTTTTTTTTCACGACTAACAGTATGGATCAGGAGTTGGTTATTGTAAAAGAAGTAATGTGCATGCAGGTGATATTTGTATAGATTTATCCACACCCTTGTAGCAGTGCTGCCATTGCAGTCAGATCTCGCAAACTAGAGTATTAGTTGTCTTTATTTCTCTTTATTTCTTGACGCCAACCCTCTCCATTAATCCGGGCTTGGGACTCGGCACCTACCTGAGCTGGCTTGCTCCCTTAAGTGGCTGGGTTAGGCTAAACTATATATATATATTTACCAAGACTACAATAAAACATCTCGAAATGTGTAGTCTAGCAAAACGCAGTTTAAAAGAAGGTAGCCTACCTGGCGAAATTGCAAACAAATTAAGGGCGTTAGGCAGCCTTTAGATCCTACCCATCATGCACTGCAGTTTTTTGCTAATTCCTCAAATGGAAAACTGTCCATCCATCCATCCATTTTCCAAACCGCTTATCCTACTGGATCGCGGGGGGTCTGGAGCCTATCCCGGAAGCAATGGGCACGAGACAGGGAACAACTCAGGATGGCGGGCCAGCCCATCGCAGGGCACACTCACACACTATTCACTCACGCATACACTCCTATGGGCAATTTAGCAACTCCAATTAGCCTCAGCATGTTTTTGGACTGTGGGGGAAACCAGAGTACCCGGAGGAAACCCCACGATGACATGGGTAGAACATGCAAACTCCACACACATGTGACCCAGGTGGAGACTCGAACCCGGGCCCTAGAGGTGTGAGGCAACAGTGCTAACCACTGCACCACCATGCTGCCCCCTAAATGGAAAACCATTAAATACAAAAGGAAAACAAAAGTGCTGTAAGACTGTATACTTATGTGTATGTTAGTAAAGGCTGTAGCTGACACAACGGACCCCACTAATTAGAAAGGGGTAATTGTACACATGTGGCATCCAGTATGTTCTTCTATAACAGTTTTTAAAAAAAAAAAAAAACTCACATTACACAAATTGGCACTATCAAAACGAGGATTATGGGGAAAATGGGGACTGTGATGGAGATTACATACACGTAGGCATGGTATTTAGTTTTTTTTAATCTGGTCACCTTCCAGAGTAATTGTAAACTAAAACCATCTTCACCCTATTTGATTCTTTATAAATGGACAATCAGTCGTGCAGTAAATGGGGGTATAGAGAGACACAGAGCTTGTCTAACAAGAAACCCTGGGAAGCTAACATTAATAGGGTGGGTATGGATAGCAAAACCATTGATACAGATTACAGATTTATATCTCACCTGAACCCTGGCGGGCTCCGTGCCAATAGGGGTTGGGATTAGGGTTAGTTAACTTAAGTAGTAATATTGATGTGTATATTCTCCTATTCTCCAGTCAGTGAATCGTGAACGTAATGTTAATATGTTTCTATACCTATATGTTCTGCTTAAAAACCCATAAAGGCAAGCACAGTGTTTAGACATTCTGTTACTTAGACTAGTAAACACTAAGATCCTTCAGCTTTCAATTACCTGACACAACAGTCTAAACAACAAATGTGTGCCATGTCATTTGTCATCTTTACATCTTGTATCCTTTATATGGTAATTGGATTTTCAAGGTGGAATTGCAGGTCGATCATTTTAAGGATCTAGATGTAAACCTCCCTGGTGTTGCTTTAATATTTTTTTTGCACAATTTGCTTCACACACTTCTCCAGCAGAGAAGCTTACAATACTACACCCCACCAAATGACTGGATGATGCCTTTTTATTTAAGGTCTGGCTGTGAGCCTCGATTACCGATACACTATCTTCAGGCTCCTGCCGGGATCAGTCAGTATGGTGGACCTTTGGAGGAATGGGTACAAAACCATCAGGAAAGTTTGCAGGTGCTTCAAGAGTATGTGAAGGCTTAGTTGGAGGAACAAGCCACACCACGAAATCGGAAACACAATGAGTTGGTTAATGATTAGGGGTTTGATGAAGGTCAGCTGGTGTGTTTGCGGAACCATGTTCGAGGTAAAATACAGGATCATTGGGATGCCTGTTTGTATATGGTAGTTCGGTGTCCCCAAGATCAGGGTGCAGTTTACTCTGCAACTCCAATGGAGGGGGACGGGGTTGTCCGTCAAGTTCACCGAACAGAGTTGCGTCCAGTACCACAGGGGGTTGTTATGTCAGGGGAAGATGTTCTGGTAATGTCTCCTGAGTCTGGGTTGCCCACAGGGGCAACAGAAATGGAATCGGATGAGGACTCTGTGGTTTTACGGGGACAGGGCTGGTGGGAGGGGTCGCAATAGAGCATCCACAAGTAGGCCTCGTATAATGGAGGAGGTTATGTCCCCCCCGAGGTGTAGAGACCAGTTAAACGTTCGGTGAGGTCCACCACTGGTCATCATACCAACCCTTATAAGTTACCACGGTCAGTGAATGATCGTTCGGTTGGGGAGGAAGACCAGTGGTTTGGGGATAGAATTCTTAGCTGTGATCGTTGGGTCATCAATTTCATTTTGGGGGATGGATTGTAGCCAGGCAATTATAGGCAGGTATAGGAACTGCAGTTCGGACTGGAGGCATAGCCGGGCGAGATGGCTGTGCATGTTCCGATGGTAGGGCATATTGGCAAAGGAGCAGGCACGGGAAAGACAGGCAGGGTCCTGATAGATTTGGTGGAGCATCGGCGGGCATATTGAATTTGCAGTGTAGCAGCCTTTCTGTTTGCTTGTTTCAGGGGTGAACAATCTTATCCGCAAAGGGCCGGTGTGTATGCAGGTTTTCGCTGCAACTCCCTAATTAGATTTCTAATTAGAGGACTGATTAGCTGAAGAGTCCTCATACCTGGTTTTGAAGAGCTGACCTAAAGGTTACCCCAAAAACCTGTTTTTTTTTTGTTTGAATGGGGCAGTGAGTCATGGGGTAAACTACTGTTCTATAGGGGTTTTCAAGGTGGAATTACGGGTCGATAATTTTAAGGATCAGGTTGTAAACCTCCCTGGTGTTGCTTTAATATGTTTTATCTGAGGTTGTATCGTGTATTATCAAGCCAGCCGGCTTAGTGGCCTCGGGAGCGGGGTTTAGTGGGAGCAGCTGGCTAGTTTTATTTTCTTTTTTGTTTGTGTCTTTTTCTTTGTTGTATGTATATTTTGGGTTCATTATTAGGCAGGCTGGGCCTTTTGGCACCTGTAGTCTGGGTGCTGGATTGCCCATAGGGGTCTTTTTTATTGCTGTGATTTGCTGTGTCATTCACTAGTGTGATTTGTGCTGGATGTGTTTTTAAGGTCTGTGCTGTGGCGTGTACCTGAGCAAACTTTGGGCAACCTGTTCTCTTGTTGGCTTTATTGACAAAGGGTGGATTAGTCTAATTACGGCCTGCTACAAATAGCTGCATATAACGTATAAAAAAAATCACCTTATGGGTGCTCCGTAGGGTAGCAAGATCTTGAGTTTTTTTTACAGTACTCGGGTACGTTTAAAATTTTCGACCAATCAGCAAACATTATTCTGACAGCATAGCTGGGAAACCAATGAAAAGTGAGTGCAAACGTTCTAGAACTTGACTTCGGGTTGACGCTCCCTATAAAAGAGCTGGGTACTGCTTCAAGGCGTTCAGTTGGCGCTACCTCCTGATAGAGTAGCACTGTACGGCTCTTGTTCCGTAAAACAACATCAAAGGATGAAAAAAAAAACAATATTTAAAGAAGACGAAAAAAATCAATTTTTAAAGAAGACGAAAAAAACATCGTCTAAAAAAATAAGCCAAAAAAATAATATCCGAAGAAGGAAAAACATGCAAAGTAAAAAAAAACAAACAAAAATAAAAAACAATATCCAAAGAAGAAGGAAAAAACATCCAAGGGAGAAAAGAAGAACTGAAGGGCCAACGAGGTAGGAGGAAATACAAATTTCGTTTCAGCACCGTTGGAGTGCCAAGCCGTGAAAAGCATTTGGCCAGAAGACAAGGTAAGTGTTGTATCTGTTATTTTAAAACAGCGCTTTTCAAAATGCTGCTTTATAATCGTTTGAGATCGTTAGCCAGTGTGACAGCTGAAGGCTTTTTGAGTTTACCAACATAAAGTTTTATTTCTGTATTAGGACATTGTCAGGAACAATGATGTGTTCATCGCTATGATGTGGTCAAAAAGCGATGCATTGAATCTTAGAAACATTTGTGATTTTTCAAACGATGCTTTTCCTTTTATTTAATCAGTAAAATTTCCATCGGTTTTATATAGTGCCCCTTGAAATATGTCTTTAGCTCATTTTCCGGGCATTTTACTAGAATGCATCCTGAGAAATACACAAGCTCTGCTGCATTTCCGTGCCTCGATGTTTAGTTGCCGAGTATAATTGTTGCAGTTGCCTTTTATATATTCCATGAGACCTGTTGGTACCAAGAGAAGTGTGAGACTGTCAGGGTGAATTTATCATACAATCGCACGCATAAATACCTGAGGGTTGCCAGTCCTTTTGCGTTGTTACAGGAGGACTAGAGCTGACGAGTGTGTTTCTACACACTATCAAGGGCATTGTAGTACAGTTTTCTCAGGTGGGAGAATGCTGCCGATCTCCTATTTGACAATACAAGCCCTTGATATATTAGAATATTACAGAACTAGAAGCCTTTTGCAAGGAAGAATGTGAGAAAATCCCAAGTACAAGAACTGAAAGCCTTTCAGCTGGCTATAAGAAGCGCTTGTAAGCTGTGATATCTGGCAGAGGAGGTGTTACTAAGTACTGATTACGTAGGGTGCCCAAACTTTTGCAGAGTGCCATAATAATGTTTTTATTTTGTAATTTTGTTCAATTTATGGCATAAAAAGTAACTATTCATCAATGTTTGCTGAAAATATTGTGTATTTTTCCCCCAGTTCCTAAAGAGACTGTATTAACTGATATTGTTGCTTTTGTAATTGAAAAGATGTTATTTGTCAAGGGGTGCCAAACCTTTGCATAAGACTGTACACAGTGTGTGTATGTGTTTATGTGAGTGTGTGTCTGTGTGTGTGTGTGTATATATATATATGTGTGTGTGTGTATATATTTCTGTATATGCATGTGTATATATATATTTATATATAGTTCACACACATTCAAACTTATTTGAATACACATTCAAAATTATTTTTATTATTATTATTTTCGTTTTTTTTTTTTTTTTGTGTTTTAAAATTTTTTATTTTTGCAATGGAAATAAAAATAAAGCAGTCCTCCGTAGAGGAGGGGTGGTGGAGGGAATATATATATATATATACATATATATAAAATAATTGTCACACAACTGGGGTGACATGCCTATCCTGCTCACCCAATTTTAGTGCACTTTAGTTATGCATAATGACCTTCTAGTCTCGATACACCCATATATATATATGTATATATATATATAGTTTTTTTTGTTTTTTTTTTTGCAATAGACAATAAAAATAACGCAGTTCTCCATAAAGGAGGGATGGTGGATGGAATATATATATACATATATATAAAATAATTGTCACACAACCTGGGTGACATGCCTTGCCTGCTCACCCAGTTTTAGTGCACCTTAGTTATTCATAATGACCATCTAGTCTCGATACACCCATAAATATATATGTATATATATATAGTTTTTTTTGTTTTTTTTTTGCAATAGACAATAAAAATAACGCAGTTCTCCATAAAGGAGGGATGGTGGATGGAATATATATATACATATATATAAAATAATTGTCACACAACTTGGGTGACATGCCTTGCCTGCTCACCCAATTTTAGTGCAACTTAGTTATCCATAATGACCAACTAGTCTCGATACACCCATATATATATATATATATGTACATATATATATAGTTTTTTTATTAGCAATAGAAAAGAAAAATAACGCAGTTCTCCGTAAAGGAGGGATGGTGGATGGAATATATATATATATATATATACATTTATATAAAATAATTGTCACACAACCTGGGTGACATGCCTTGCCTGCTCACCCAATTTTAGTGCACTTTAGTTATCCATAATGACCATCTAGTCTCGATACACCCATGAATATATATGTATATATATATATATATATATATATATATATATATATATATATATATATATATATATATATAGTTTTTCTGTTTTTTTTTTGCAATAGACAATAAAAATAACGCAGTTCTCCGTAAAGGAGGGATGGTGGATGGAATATGTATATGCATATATATAAAATAATTGTCACACAACCTGGGTGACATGCCTTGCCTGCTCACCCAATTTTAGTGCACCTTAGTTATCCATACTGACCATCTAGTCTCGACACACCCTATATATATATATATATATATATATATATATATATATATATATATGTATATATATAGATATTTTTTCTTTTTCTTGTGTTTTTTTTTCGCAATGGATATTAAAAATAAAGCAGTCCTCCGTAAAGGAGGGGTGGTGGAGGGAATATATATATACATATATATATAAAATAATTGTCACACAACCTGGGTGACATGCCTTGCCTGCTCACCCAATTTTAGTGCAACTTAGTTATCCATAATGACCAACTAGTCTCGATACACCCATATATATATATATATATGTACATATATATAGTTTTTTTATTAGCAATAGAAAAGAAAAATAACGCAGTTCTCCGTAAAGGAGGGATGGTGGATGGAATATATATATATATATATATATATATATATATATATATATATATATATATATATATATATATATATATATATATACATTTATATAAAATAATTGTCACACAACCTGGGTGACATGCCTTGCCTGCTCACCCAATTTTAGTGCACTTTAGTTATCCATACTGATCATCTAGTCTCGACACACCCATATATATATATATATATATATAATATATATATATATATATATATATATATATATATATGTATATATATATAGATATTTTTTCTTTTTCTTGTGTTTTTTTTCCGCAATGGATATTAAAAATAAAGCAGTCCTCCGTAAAGGAGGGGTGGTGGAGGGAATATATACATACATATATATATAAAATAATTGTCACACAACCTGGGTGACATGCCTTGCCTGCTCACCCAATTTTAGTGCAACTTAGTTATCCATAATGACCAACTAGTCTCGATACACCCATATATATATATATATATATGTACATATATATAGTTTTTTTATTAGCAATAGAAAAGAAAAATAACGCAGTTCTCCGTAAAGGAGGGATGGTGGATGGAATATATATATATATATATATATATATATATATATATATATATATATATATATACATTTATATAAAATAATTGTCACACAACCTGGGTGACATGCCTTGCCTGCTCACCCAATTTTAGTGCACTTTAGTTATCCATACTGACCATCTAGTCTCGACACACCCATATATATATATATATATATATATATATATATATATATATATATATATATATATATGTATATATATATAGATATTTTTTCTTTTTCTTGTGTTTTTGTTCCGCAATGGATATTAAAAATAAAGCAGTCCTCCGTAAAGGAGGGATGGTGGATGGAATATATATATAAAATAATTGTCACACAACCGGGGTGACATGCCTTGCCTGCTCACCCAATTTTAGTGCACCTTAGTTATTCATAATGACCATCTAGTCTCGATACACCCATAAATATATATGTATATATATATAGTTTTTTTATTAGCAATAGAAAAGAAAAATAACGCAGTTCTCCGTAAAGGAGGGATGGTGGATGGAATATATATATATATATATACATTTATATAAAATAATTGTCACACAACCTGGGTGACATGCCTTGCCTGCTCACCCAATTTTAGTGCACTTTAGTTATCCATAATGACCATCTAGTCTCGATACACCCATGAATATATATGTATATATATATATATATATATATATATATATATATATATATATATATATATATATATATATATATATATATATAGTTTTTCTGTTTTTTTTTTGCAATAGACAATAAAAATAACGCAGTTCTCCATAAAGGAGGGATGGTGGATGGAATATGTATATGCATATATATAAAATAATTGTCACACAACCTGGGTGACATGCCTTGCCTGCTCACCCAATTTTAGTGCACCTCAGTTATCCATACTGACCATCTAGTCTCGACACACCCATATATATATATATATATATATATATATATATATATATATATATATGTATATATATATAGATATTTTTTCTTTTTCTTGTGTTTTTTTTTCGCAATGGATATTAAAAATAAAGCAGTCCTCCGTAAAGGAGGGGTGGTGGAGGGAATATATATATACATTTATATAAAATAATTGTCACACAACTGGGGTGACATGCCTTGCCTGCTCACCCAATTTTAGTGCACCTTAGTTATCCATAATGACCAACTAGTCTCGATACACCCATAAATATATATGTGTATATATATATATATATATAGTTTTTTTGTGTTTTTTTTTGCAATAGACAATAAAAATAACGCAGTTCTCCATAAAGGAGGGATAGTGGATGGAATATATATATACATATATATAAAATAATTGTCACACAACCTGGGTGACATGCCTTGCCTGCTCACCCAATTTTAGTGCACCTTAGTTATCCATACTGACCATCTAGTCTCGATACACCCATATATATATATATATATATATGTACATATATATAGTTTTTTTATTAGCAATAGAAAAGAAAAATAACGCAGTTCTCCGTAAAGGAGGGATGGTGGATGGAATATATACATACATATATATAAAATAATTGTCACACAACCTGGGTGACATGCCTTGCCTGCTCACCCAATTTTAGTGCAACTTAGTTATCCATAATGACCAACTAGTCTCGATACACCCATAAATATATATGTATATATATATATATATATATAGTTTTTTATTTTTTTCGTAATGGACAATAAAAATAACGCAGTTCTCCGTAAAGGAGGGATGGTGGATGGAATATATATATACATATATACATTTATATAAAATAATTGTCACACAACCTGGGTGACATGCCTTGCCTGCTCACCCAGTTTTAGTGCACCTTAGTTATCCATACTGACCATCTAGTCTCGATACACCCATAAATATATATACTGAACAAAAATATAAACGCAACACTCTTGTTTCTGCTCCCATTTTTCATGAGATGGACTTAAAGACCTACAATTCATTCCAGATACACAATATTACCATTTCTCTCAAACATTTCTCACAAATCAGTCTAAATGTGTGATAGTGAGCACTTCTGCTTTGCTGAGATAATCCATCCCACCTCACAGGTGTGCCACATCAAGATGCTGATCTGACATCATGGGTAGTGCACAGGTGTACCTTATACTGCCCACAATAAAAGGCCACCCTGGAATGTGCAGTTTTTTGCTTTATTGGGGGTCTGGGGACTCAGAACCGGTCAGTATCTGGTGTGACCACCATTTGCCTCATACAATGCAACACATCTTCTTCGCATAGAGTTTATCAGATTGTCAATTGTGGCCTGTGGAATGTTGGTCCACTCCTCTTCAATGGCTGTGCGAAGTTGTTGGATATTAGTGGGAACTGGTACACGCTGTCGTATACGCCGGTCAAGCACATCCCAAACATGCTCAACGGGTGACATGTCCGGTGAGTATGCTGGCCATGCAAGAACTGGGACATTTTCAGCTTCCAAGAACTGTGTACAGATCCTTGCAACATGGGGCCGTGCATCATCTGTCTGAGTGGCTGGTCTCAGACGATCTTGGAGGTGAACCTGCTGAATGTGGAGGTCCTGGGCTGGTGTGGTTACACGTGGTCTGCGGTTGTGAGGCCGGTTGGATGTACTGCCATATTCTCTGAAACGCCTTTGGAGACGGCTTATGGTTGAGAAATGAACATTCAATGCACGAGCAACAGATCTGGTTGACATTCCTGCTGTCAGCATGCCAATTGCACGCTCCCTCAATGCTTGTGGCATCTGTGGCATTTTGCTGTGAGACAAAACTGCACATTCCAGGGTGGCCTTTTATTGTGGGCAGTATAAGGTACACCTGTGCACTACCCATGATGTCAGATCAGCATCTTGATGTGGCACACCTGTGAGGTGGGATGGATTATCTCAGCAAAGCAGAAGTGCTCACTATCACACATTTAGACTGATTTGTGAGAAATGTTTGAGAGAAATGGTAATATTGTGTATCTGGAATGAATTGTAGATCTTTAAGTCCATCTCATGAAAAATGGGAGCAAAAACAAAAGTGTTGCGTTTATATTTTTGTTCAGTGTATGTATATGTATACATATAGTTTTTTTTGTGTTTGTGAAAACGGGTCTTTAATCGGGGAAACGGAGCGGGTAGAGCAGGACGGAACGCAGGCATTGACAAACTACAATGACGGACAGGGCAAACAGGTAAGACCAGGACTTAAAATAGGTCATGACTAATCAAAGTAATCGGGCAAAGCAGGAGACGATCAGGGAAGCACACGTGGGTAATCAGGGGGCGTGGCACACACGAGGAGCGGACAAGCCGGGCATATATGTATATCTATATAAAACCTCATTAATGAGGGACAGGGAACAGAACGGACAGACAGAACTGGCACAGGGGAAGGAGCCAGGACAAGACTTGACATAAGACAGGAAAGGCAGAGAAACAGATCAGAAAGGGGGACACGGAGGGAACAGGCAGGACAAAAGGACCGGGAGTGAACGAAGGGAACATCGGGGAAAGAGGAGCAGAAGCCAGAGGGACGAGGGACAAAGAGAGGAGGGACAGAGACAGGAGGAACAAAGCGAGGGGGAGCAGAGGCAGGAGGGACAAAGACGGGAGGCCAGGGAGAGAAGGAGGGGGAACCAAGAGGAGCCCGAGGGAGACCCAGCGGGCGACGGGAGGCAGCCGGAAGGGCTGCAGGCGGCCGGGAGGCCGGAGCCGGAGGGGCCGAGGAGACGGGGTGAGGGACAGACGCAGGGACGAAGGAGGGAGTCGGAGGGGAGACCAGGGAAGGGGACGAAGGAGCTGGAAGGGACCCTGGCGAGGGCAAGGAGAGAGGGGGAGCCGCAGCAGACGGCGACGTCCTCCGACACGCCAGAGCGGGAGGACCAGCAGGCGAATGAGGAGCCGCCGTCGGGGGGCCCGCAGGCAACCGATAAGACGCCGGAGGAGGGACCGAGGCAGGGCGACGAGGCCGCGGAGGGGGACCCGCAGACGACAGCCGACCCGGAGGGCCAGGACCCGCAGGTGCCGACCAAGCCCTAGCGCCGGCGAGGGAGGGCGAGCCAGGGGGCTGGGCGGGTGGGACCCCAGCCGTGCGTCTGTGTCCTCTCCCCTTATGGGACACAGACATAAGGACCTGCGGCCGGGGTCGGGCTCGTCGGGGTGAGGGTACCAGAGTCACAGGGGGAGAAGGGACTGGAGTGGGGCCAGGGACTGGAGCTGCAGGCTGCAGAGGGGGCGCCTGCCCGGGAGCTGCAGGCAGGGAAAGCGCCTCGGACGTGGGCGCGGTAGCTGCAGGCAGCGGAGACGGCTGCTCGGGCTCTGGGGCCGCAGGGGGCACTTATTTTATTATATAAAATAAGTGTCACACAACCGGGGTGACATGCCTTGCCTGCTTGTGGGATGAGGAAGACTCAGGGACTGGAAATGGGATTAAAACTGAAGATGTGCTCATTCCTTTGTGTATTTACAAATTTTCCTTCCGTCAGACATGAGGAGTTTGCTGCTATATTTGGCACTAATAGAGATTCTGATGCTGCTATTTTTATTGTCTATTAGTTTGTTATTATTTACAAGTTCTGTTGTGTTTTTGCATTTTTCTCTTCTGGTTAATTAACTGCTGTCTGTTTGCTGTGAAGTATGAGTGTGGTGAGTAAGACTCAGGGACTGGAAGTGGGATTACAACTAAAGATAACATGCTTATTCCTTTTTGTATTGTTTACAAATTTCCTTCCGTCAAACATGAGGAGTTTGCTGCTATATTGTGCACTAACAGAGATTCTGATGCTGCTATTTTTATTGTTTATAAATGTGTTATTGTTTCCAAGTTGAGTATTCAATAAATGCTAAATTGAGAAATTTTGTGTATCGTTTGTTATTATTAGTGTGATATTTTACCATGCAAATAGAGGGGAAAACGTCCAATTATCGGCCAAAAAAAATCAGCAGCATATATCGGCCATCGCCTGACCCTTGACTTGAAAAACCCATATCGGTCGACCTCTAGTAACAGTACATTCTGTCCAATTCATCCATCGAGTTAAGTCACACACCCACTTGAGGGGGCACTCCGGCAGACGTGAGGATGGGGATGTTCTTTCCGCTATAACATCCACTGCAGAAGTACATCTCGCTCCTGTTCACAGGGCTTACTTCAATGATGAAGCAGGGCTGGTTGTCTGGACAAGAAGTTGTCCTGCTGCTGGGTCTCGGTGCCGTTTTTCCACCTAAGCTTGAAGGTGGAAATGTGTTCCAACTTGGTCCCTGGGACTGCAGCATAGCCAAACATCGCGAGCAGCGTCGGCCACACCCACCACCAGAACCATCACACCGTCCTATACACATAAAGAAGAACTAAAACATAGAGTGTTGTGACAATCTATGCGTTAATGTTTGGCAGCATAGGTGATTCATTAAAATTATACCGAAGAATGGAAAATGTGATATTTAGAATATTTTTTGCCATTTAGTAGCTAATTTAAGCACTTACCCAATGCCTCAATTTGTTTTAGGTCAGTAATGTCTGAGCCAAAAGAATGAATGTATGAATTTAATACAATTCACCCACTCCCACCCACACACAAATCTGAAATTCAATTTAAGACACTTCTTAAACATTAGTGCATTAACAAAAAAGGAAAATCTTAAGAGATTCAGTAGGATTTTCTATGTTAGACTTAAGCTAATAGTTCAATAGTTTTTACATATTTCAATATACCAATTTGACTTTAATGTTGAAACAGATGCTAAAACATGGAATAATTTCATAACTAGAGAAACATGTTATTCACAAACACTAGCAAAGGTAGCTTATAGTTAAGCTTACTTAAGTCAGCAAGTCAGGCTACAGTGTGTAAGAATAGTCGTAAACGATAATTTGTCTCAGTCTTACATGACAGAATAAGTAAACAGAAAATATAAAATGGCTGAAACAGCGTCATTAACGCCAGCTACAGTAGAGGCGCAGAAAAGGTGTCATGACTGAAGTATTCCCAAACTCTGGAAGACCGTATGCGAGCCTTTTTTGCCGCGTGTTTCTCCAGAGGCTCCGGAGCTCCGCTGGTTGAGACAGCCATGTTGGTTCATGTGCAGGGGGACGAGCGGCAAATTTCTTTTTTGCAGGGTGGTAGGTGATGTCTCATTAATATTTATGAGAGAAGTGCTACATGATTGGCCAGTGCATGCCAGTGCATGCCCAAAATGGTGCGGCACTGCATCCAAGCCTGCGGCACTCAGAGTCACAAATACAGTGGAAACCATTTGTAGTAATTACGTCTGTCTGGCTGATTTCCAACTAATTGATATTTGTATATTTATTACATGAATATAAGGTAATATAAGGTAATAGAAGAGGTATTTAATGGTTTTCCATCTGAGGAATTTGCAAAAAACTGCAGTGCATGATGGGTCGGACCTAAAGGCTGCCTTAACGTCCTCATCTGTATGACGACATACATCAAGACTAGGAAGGTGCATAATGTTCATGTCTGGTTGCGTTTGTTGGTCCAGAAAGTAATTCAATTTCGCCATGTAGGTTACGTTCTTAAAAACTGCTTGGATATAGCCCGATTATATGCTGTGGGCCTTTTAATTTCTTTGTTTACCAGGTAGGCTACCTTCTTTAAACTGCGTTTTGTTAGACTACATATTTAGGGAGGTCTTTATAAATTTATAGTAGTCTTCATAAATATGTGCATAGTTTAGCCTAACCCAGCCACTTAAGGGAGAAAGCCAGCTCAACTAGGTGTCGGTCCCAAGCCCGGATTAATGGGGAGGGTTGGCGTCAAGAAATAAAGAGACTGTATCTTCACTGCATGACTGATGTCAAAATGTGTGAAATATGTGGTTGTATTAATAAATGCATTAAAGTAGGTTAATGATTCTGTGCTGTCTAAATTGTATAGAAAATTTCTACGTATAGCCAAACAAATCTCCTCCTGTTTGAAAAGGCATAGAAAAAGCAATTTAGCCACTAAAACTTTACAGTTTTTGTGAGGGACAGTCGAATTCTCTCGTTTCTCTCGTCAAGTTTTTTTTGTGATCCTGCACCTACACTTTGCCGGCCCCAGGAGGATGGGCTCCCCCTTTGAGTTTGGTCCCTCCCAAGGTTTCTTCCTTCTTGGGAGTTTTTCCATCCTATCGGCGCCTATGGCTTACTCACTGGGGGCTTTGGGTGGGCATGATATAAAGCAAAGCATTTTCCCTCCCAGTTTCCTCCTCTGGTCCACATTGCAGGACCATCAGCCATCAGAAACAGTCAGACGGTCTCCTTCAGCTTCTTTAGTGTCCTTGGAAGCCAAGGCAGTTTTAGGTCTGAGAAGAGGTTTATCAGAAGGACACATATTACGTCGTTTGTCCTGAAATGTAACATGGGGAGGAAAAGTTAAGCGGTTTAGTCAGATTGGAGTCGTTTATTCAGCAGTGGCAGCGCCAGTGACTTAATGCTACAGGTGCTATAGGGGAGTGAGATTATTTAGACCGGGTGCTTTAGCTTTTCAGCTTATGTAGATGGTGTATAGAAGCACACAGCACGATAAGCTACAGCATGGATAAAATAGGATAAAATATGAAATTCTAACGTCTAGCTCACAGAGCCTCTATGTGTACTTTGAAGAAAAAATACACTACAAGTATGCTGTAAAAACCGCAAAAATGTCTTACACAATATACAGATTTTACAGATAGTTAAAGAAAAAATGAAACCAATATTTTGGGGGTGCTGTGGGGGTACTATGGTCATTGGAGGAGGAGCTAGAGCCCCCCCCCCCAAGCTTTTCCTTGGTGCTGCCACTGTTGTTCAGATTAAAAGTAACATTGTCATTAATAAACAGTACTCTGATCAAATTTTTGCATGTACAAACACAATCAAAGTTTAACCACATGTTTAGACACAATTCACACACCTGTTACATTTCCATAATGCTAAGACTCTCTACACTTACTTCATCCACTTTCTTGTTTGGTACACAGTCATTTGATGGATGTGTAAGATCATTACCAGACCGTCTGCTGCAAACTCTACAGTTAATGAATGGCTGCAAAAACACACAGACACACAAAAACAGTATTTAAAGAGTGGTGGGCAATAAATACAGTGAGAGAAGGTGTAGTAAAGATATATCTAATGATTTAAGGCAGAGCTGCTGGAGTGCAGGGTTTAATGACACAGAACAATTTTAGAGGAAAGAGCTTCCAAAGCAGGGTCACCATAAGGCTATATTATACAAAGCAAGTTCATCTAAAAGTATGAACAACAAATCCCGTTTAACTGAACACTGCTCTGTATTAAAATACTGTCCTCCGATCAAGCTAAGTGGTCCTGTAGTTCACTATTTAAAGAGGTAAATTTAAAGGGTAATTCACACTGCACATCTACCCTGCTCTGACCAGGTTTAATTACTGGCTTTCTAATTAAAACAAGAGTTAAGTCCTGCCCTTTCACCACAAAACACCACACTGCCATTTAAGGCTGATTTCAACAATGAGTTTTAGTTAACCTGGCTCGATTGAGTTAACTCTGGGTATGTAAAACCCGCTTTGTAGTACAGCCCACAGGTCTTTAAATAAGGCCAGCTAGGGTTCATAGCTCGAAGCATAATCTACAGGTCACCCCTCAGATGATTAGCATTTGCTTCTGCCTGGTAATCCAGCCTTTAAGCCTGTAAACCTACTAAAATTTGAGAATAAGGTGAAGGAACTGGCTCTTTGAGGCCACCTATGTATTTGTTACTTTATTGTTGGCTAACTTTCCCCCGCAGGGCATCAAAAAAGTTAACATGAACCTAAATTAATTTGCTAACTGATATGTCCAATGCTCACAGTCACAGTGACTCCAGTGACTCTTTACTTACCCTCTTGTCCATGAAAATACAGTCAGCCCGATGGTCTGTTGCAGTTGACTTTGGACATTTTGTTGCTCTCAAGAGAATCTCAATGTCAATGTATTCACTGCTGATCTAAATCACATAAACACGTTATATACAAAATTGCCTACAACTGTTTTAAAGGCAATATAACAAACAATAATCACCCAAAAAATGGCAAACTGTCACAGACTTGACTGCAGCAGATTCAGAGAGAAACTGTGAGAAGGTAAAATTGACCAGGGCTGAGATATACAACCATCACTTTCATTGTGAAGAGACATTAAGCATCATATGCATTGAAATTAAAACATCAAAATCAATGTGATACTCATTAGTTCAGCTTGCAGATGATGAAAGTTTCACACTTTTGTAAACACTTTCTCAGCAGTTACCTTCGGACGGCCCTGGATGTTATAGAAATTCATGTGCTGACGGGTTCCTTGATGAGCATTTTCGACTGCGAGTTTAATGGCCGTCTTGTGAGTGCAGGGAGACTGTGGTAATCTTGCTGGGCCTCTGTGGAGATAAGCAGAGCTCCATAAGCCAAAACCAGAAGCAGCAGGCGGGTCATCTTCCTCTCAGCTTTGAAGGGAGAAGCAGGACTGAGGACACTGATCTGTGGTCCCCTTATCCAGCACGTCCAGGGGCGTGTCCTTCACTCGAAACAAACAGACCTTTGAACAACATTGGAAAACTCTTCAGGATGAATTGAGGCAGGTGGTCAAGTGGGTTTATTGTTATTTCAGCAATATACACAGTACACAGTGAAAGGAAACATTGTTCCTCCTGGACCACGGTGCAACACAAAGAAGAAAAACAGAAACAACACAAGATGACACAAGTGCGGGCAAGATAGAACTATACAGAGTGAAAGGAGCACAAACAGAGGGAGAAAGTGCAAGATAAACACAAGAGCAACAATACAATACTACAGGACAAGACAGCGCAGTCAAGAACACAGAGTGCAGCCAGAGCTAACCTGAATAGGGGCATCAAGGTTGCCAGGCAGGCAGAGAAACAGAAAATAGAGGTCTACTTCACATACAACAACCCACAGTGGGTGTGGCAGGGAATACAACACATTACAAACTTCAAAGGCAACAACACCGTCACTGTTAACAGCAACGCCCTTTTAGCAAAGGAGCTAAACAGCTTCTTTGCTCGTCTGGAGGAACACAGAGCAGACATAGCCACACTGCCCCCTCCCCCAATCTCCAGCACTCACAGACTCCCTCTGCAGGAACACCACGCGAGAAGGCACATTGCATCTCTAGGTGTGTGGAGTTTAAGACAAGGCAAGTGATGCTACGATAATATAATTCCTTGGTAAGACCCCACCTAGAATATTGTGTGCGGGTTTGGTTACCATACCTTAAGAAGGACATTGCTGCCTTGGAAAAGGTGCAACGTAGGGCAACGAGAATGATTCCTGGTCTTAGAGGAATGTCTAATGAGGAGAGGTTAGCTGAGCTGAATCTGTTTAGCCTCGAGCAAAGGAGACTAAGGGGGGACATAATCCAGGTGTTTAAGATTCTAACAGGTCTGGATGCTGTTCAGCCAAATGGCTATTTCAATGTTAGTTTAAATACCAGAACTCGTGGCCATAAGTGGAAATTAGCTGGAGAACATTTTAAAACGAATTTGATGAAGCATTTCTGTACACAGCGTGTAGTTAGAGTATGGAATAGTCTTCCTGTTATTGTAACACAAGCTAAAACCCTGGGTTCTTTTAAATCAGAGCTAGATAAGATTTTTGAGCTATTAGCTAAGTTCTCCTCAAAGGAGCTTGATGGGCCGAATGGCCTCCTCTCATTTGTAAATCTCTTTGGTTCTTATGAGTCAGCTTACAGAGATGAGGTCCAGAAACTGATAGGTTGGAGTTCAGCAAACAATTTGGCACTAAACAGCACAAAGACAAAGGAATCACTGACTTCAGGAAGGATGGAGGCGACACTGGCCTGCCTAGATGGATGGATGGATGTTTTTATTGACATTGTAAGTACAATGAGATTTAGTTTGGAACGCGCCAGCAGCTACACAGTATATTTACAATTATATAGATTGTGAGGCATAAAATAAGGTGTGAGTAATATAACATAACGACATAATATAAGTAATCATTAATTAATCATTACAGATGGTATGAGGTGTGAACCGCTAGGCTGCTATGGCATGTTTGGTATCAAACCGATGGAAAATCACTCCAGTTTCCAAATCTGGTCAGTGGTTACCACGAAAGTGAATATATCAAAAGTTACACCAGCCTAACGAAAATCATCAATACAAGGGAAATCACTCTGGTCATAAATCTCAAAAGGACTGATACAGACCCCCTTCCGAAAGCCCGCCAAATGGATGGTCAGCCATTGGTCCAGGAGTCGAATTCCTGGTCACTCCTATTCACGAACTTTACACTATAAAACCTGGCACCTCAGAACAAAGCCAGGAGAGGAGAAACAGAAGGGAGGAGAAAACAAAAGACCATCAGCACGAAGAGAGGCAGAGAACATCAGCCCAAGAGAAGAGAAGCCCACAAGAAGCCCTCCTGAAGCCTATCAGTGAAGACCCAGCTGGACAGAGAACTGCAACCAAGCCCAAGCTTCACCAGGAGAGGGAATCAGAGGGGCTCCACTCCAACAACCGCTGCAAACACCGCGCCTCCCTGAGTGCCATCACCCATCAGCTCATCAGCCTCCGCAACCAACTGCCAAGACCCCCCCCCCCCCCACTCTGCAACCAAGTAAACAAACTTCCTTTCATTTATAACAACCTAAACTCCTATTCACCTGCTATATTACTTTAGGACAGTATTTCCACAAATTGCTTGCTTTGCAGAACAGTATTTTCCCTTTTAAGGTTACTCATTTTAAATCTGGTCATTGCATTTTCATGATTACATTGTTTGTGTCCACTCCGTTATTTCGTGTTTATTGTTTGTTAGGTGTAATGTCTGTCTTATGTTAGTTATAGGAATAAATGCATGTCTTTTACACAACTTCAGCCTCCGTTCATTGAGTGCTCACAAGAATCCCTGCCTGTGCGATCTACGCTCTGAAACCTCAAATTCGCCTGAAATATCGCGAGACTCTCTCTCATTGGCCGTGAGGGGAGCTTCGCTACCGATCGTTTACATTACCTGGTGACGCAGCTCGTTGGACAAGCCTTCTATTCTAACCCAGGTTATTACGTGATACTGGTTATTAATGAGTTCCATTTAAGTCACACATTAACAGACTCACGGTGTTTCGCAATTGAGTTTGAGCCGACCATTCAGCATAAAAATTGGTTAATAATCACAAGGCACAAGGTTTAAACTTATTCTGAGCACACAATTTAAACTTTTTATGACCGAACGTGCAGTGAAGAAGCGCTACTGTCAACTGGTTGCAAAAGTCGCACTCATGGCAATCTGAAGGCATTTAAGCGGGATCATATGGGCTTATTATAGTTATTTTTATTTCTATTATTAGTAGTTATATTATTTTGTTTTATTTTCGGTGATTTCATTGTAGTTCTTTCGTATTAAACTGCAGTAAACTTTAACCCTATGTCTGACGAGATTCTCAGATGTAGCGCTTTGTTTCCAGGTTCAATTCGGACGAGTGTCTCCGTTTCTATATATCCTGGGAGAGATCTCTCTATTAGCGAACGGGAATACTTGTTATGAGGTTCTAACCTAAATTATGTTGCGCTTGGACATAAGACCGATAGCTTAGTTACCTATCAGGATCATACTCGTATGTGTGTGCCTGCTTTAGACAAAGCAAGTTTAACACAACTTTGCGCTGTGAGCCAAGTGTGTGTCATTTAGAAATTGGGAGTCTCCTGTGCTTGAGACCCGCCGTGGTTAAGCACCATTTGCGACGAGATATAGTGCACTCACAATTTAAATCTGTCGCCGTAACGCGTGCGCCGTCTCGCTTCAGTAATTGTTTTAAGGGGTTTTATACTGTGCAAGGCACAGAAGAAGGCCACAAGCAGCATGCGCATGCATTAAATGTGTGTGTCACTCATCTAGCGTCGGCAACCGCCTAGCTATATCTTTGGTTACCTCTAGTGGTCAGGCATAGAACTACCACTCCATTTCGAAATTGCGCCTCTAGTGGCCAGGCATAGAACTACCACTCAATTTCGATATTGCGCCTCTAGTGGCCAGGCATAGAACTACCACTCCATTTTGATATTGCGCCCCCGGTGGTCAGGCATAGAACTACCACTCCATTTCGATATTGCGCCCCCGGTGGTCAGGCATAGAACTACCACTCCAGTTCGAAATTGCGCCTCTAGTGGTCAGGCATAGAACTACCACTCCATTTCGAAATCGCGCTTCTAGTGGTCAGGCATAGAACTACCACTCCATTTCGATATTGCGCCCCCGGTGGTCAGGCATAGAACTACCACTCCATTTCGAAATTGGGCTTCTAGTGGTCAGGCATAGAACTACCACTCAATTTTGAAATTGCGCTTCTAGTGGCAAGCCATAGAAGTACTACTCCATTTCGAAATCGCGCCTCTAGTGGTCAGGCATAGAACTACCACTCCATTTCGATATTGCGCCCCCGGTGGTCAGGCATAGAACTACCACTTCATTTCGAAATTGCGCTTCTAGTGGTCAGGCATAGAACTACCACTCAATTTTGAAATTGCGCTTCTAGTGACAAGCCATAGAACTACTACTCCATTTCGAAATCGCGCCTCTAGTGGTCAGGCATAGAACTACTATTCCATTTCGAAATCGTGCCTCTAGTGGTCAGGCATAGAACTACCACTCCATTTCGAAATTGCGCCTCTAGTGGCCCGGCATAGAACTACCACTCAATTTCGATATTGCGCCTCTAGTGGCCAGGCATAGAACTACCACTCCATTTTGATATTGCGCCCCCGGTGGTCAGGCATAGAACTACCACTCCATTTCGATATTGCGCCCCCGGTGGTCAGGCATAGAACTACCACTCCAGTTCGAAATTGCGCCTCTAGTGGTCAGGCATAGAACTACCACTCCATTTCGAAATCGCGCCTCTAGTGGTCAGGCATAGAACTACCACTCCATTTCGATATTGCGCCCCCGGTGGTCAGGCATAGAACTACCACTCCATTTCGAAATTGCGCTTCTAGTGGTCAGGCATAGAACTACCACTCAATTTTGAAATTGCGCTTCTAGTGACAAGCCATAGAACTACTACTCCATTTCGAAATCGCGCCTCTAGTGGTCAGGCATAGAACTACTATTCCATTTCGAAATCGTGCCTCTAGTGGTCAGGCATAGAACTACCACTCCATTTCGATATTGCGCCCCCGGTGGTCAGGCATAGAACTACCACTCCAGTTCGAAATTGCGCCTCCAGTGGTCAGGCATAGAACTACCACTCCATTTCAAAATCGCGCCTCCAGTGGTCAGGCATAGAACTACAACTCCATTTCGATATTGCGCCCCCGGTGGTCAGGCATAGAACTACCACTCCATTTCGAAATTGCACTTCTAGTGGTCAGGCATAGAACTACCACTCAATTTTGAAATTGCGCTTCTAGTGGCAAGCCATAGCAGTGCCACTCCATTGAAATTGCACCTCTAGTGGTCCGCCATAGTAGGTTAACAACATCTGAGTTGGGTCTCTGGTGGTCAACTGCGGTGATACAACACGCATAATTGGACACACAGGTTCTTGCCTGAAAGCAGGAATCAACTTCACAGACTAAATCAGTTTGATCACAATACATTAACATCCAATTAGGTTATTGTTGCATAACTAATTGATGTTTACAATTGAATAAGAAACACAATTCATTTGGTTTGATTCCCGTTTAACCTTTTTGATTTATTTTAGGTTTTATTTCACCTTATGCTTTCATTCATTCCATCTCCCCCAACAAGGGGACTTGCATAGAAGTTCAACCACTATTAACAACAGTAAACCAGTTACGTACACAATCCCATCAGGAAGTCGTTTGGATGTGATCAGTTGAGCCCTTCGGGTGCTGGGTGCTTACCATTCGCTCTCTGTTGGTTGAGCTTGTCTGTGGCTCTGCTGTCACTGCTTGTGATCGTACAGTTTGTCAGAACCGAAGGGGAGTTCTCAGCAATTGGATGCCCAAAAGCGTGTCAGCCCGGCTACACCCACTGACTCATTACGGGCAAGGCTGACAGGTACCTCAGGCGGTCATTACAACTTTTGAGCAGGACTTCGTTTAGGGTGAGTTCTGAGAACGGCCCTAGCTTGGACTCTCACTAGGGTGGGTGATACCTGAAGGCAATTTTGCCAGCCGATAAGCTCCACCTGGGTTGTCTCAGTTGTGCATACAGAATACGCCCTTCCAAGTTAACATTGCTGGGGATCGGGGGAGTGGAAGCCGGACTCAGGCTTGCTTGGCTGGGAGAATGATTCCTGGTCTTAGAGGAATGTTTAATGAGGAGAGGTTAGCTGAGCTGAATCTGTTTAGCCTCGAGCAAAGGAGACTAAGGGGGGACATAATCCAGGTGTTAAATCTGGTCATTGCATTACATTTTTTTTGTATCCACTCCTTTATTTCGTGTTTATTGTTTGTTAGGTGTAATGTCTGTCTTATGTTAGTTATATCCATCCATCCATTTTCCAAACTGCTTATCCTACTGGGTCGCGGGTGGTCCGGAACCTATCCCGGAATGTGGAATGGGCACGAGGCAGGGAACAATCCAGGATGGGGGGCAGCCCATCACAGGGCACACTCACACACAAATCGTGATTATATTATTGCACTATACTGTATAAATAAAAAGTAAACTTAATACCAGTTGTGGTAATAAAGTGCACAGAGAGTAAGAGAGAGTAGGGTTTCACATAAACGTATGTTCATTAGCATTTAGTATTCTGATGGCTTTGGGGTTAGAAGCTCTTATTAAATCTGGTTGTTCTGCAATGCATACTGCGGTAACGTTTACCAGAGGGCAGAAGTTCAAACATCTCATGTGCTAGGTGCGTGGGATCTTTTTTAAATATAATTATGCATATGTAGAACTAGGGATATGATCCTGTTAAGTATGATAGTTCTGTCTCATTATTGCAGGATCGACATCCATAGTAACTGTGGTGATCTATCCATTTGTGTGCATGTCTGTGTGTGTGTGTGCGAGCGGGTATACCTATCCTACCCCATAGCGTGATAAATACCTGTTTTTTTTTTCCCTTATGGGGACCACGAAACTGAAAACCAGGAAAACTCTATTTTATAAAAATATGTGACTGCTGTGGAAAAACTAAAAATGCAAAACCTCTTTTATTTTGCTTGGTTACTTATGGTTATGGTTAGGGCAGGGTGGGGGTTAAGATTGTCATAGTTAGCGTTAGCATTTATCCAATAGAAGTCAATGAGCGGGCCCCATAAGGATAGGTATACCCTATGTGTGTGCATGTGTGTGTTTGTCCCATATTGCCTGGGCTTCAGGATACCTCATAACCCGGAACTTCATCAGAAGTAGTTAGAAAATGGATGAATGGATGGATGGATGGATGGATGGATGGATGGATGGATGGATGGATGGACAGATCAATAAAAGTACAGAACATCCATTTTACAAAGAACCATCAACACTAAATGTATGCACTGGTCATGCTCCTGGAAATTAAACTTCTTTTCTGAAAAGCAGCATGTTCATAAATTAGCTGCTGTTATACCTTGGGGGAACAAATGCAGATGAAATTGTAAAACAAACTGCAGTGGCAAAACAGTTCTGGCTGCCTGTGCTGCCCTGCCTGCCCGCCCTCCTGCCCATTACGTCCTGCCTGTGCCACCCTCCTGCCTGCCCTCCTGCCTGTTTACGTCTTTCCTGTGTGCCCTGCTGCCAGTTATTCTGTATTTACATCCGGACTTAACTAATTGAACCATATAAACCATATAAATCAGGACTTTGTTAACGTGACTTCTGACCTGTGGAGGATGGGCTCCCCCTTTCACTCTGGTTCCTCCAAAGGTTTCTTACTATGACTGAGTTTATCCTTGCCAATGTCGCTTTCTAATTTTTCAGGCTAGATCTTGCTCACTGGGACAATTGGGCAGGGACAAAGTAAAGTGCTTTGAGACAATGTAAGGCTATGAAAATGTACTATACAAAATAAAGTGAATTGACTTGAGTAATGTGGCACAAAGCAACCCTTCTTTGCCACAGGAAATGTCTGGTGCAATTTCTTTTTTAATTGTACATGTCAATTGCATAATACCCTAAACTAATTCATTATTATTTCTATTATTATCATCATCATCAGTATTTCATTAGTATTCCATGGTATTTAGATTTTTCAGGAATCAGTGTGTGTACTGTATACTTTTTAATTTATTTGCACTATGTGTAGTGTCTCTGCAGCTGTATATACTTGCTGCATTATGCACAAGAACTTCCCTCAGGCATCAGTATAGTTAATCAAATGTAATATTTCTTGCTTGTTTATTAAGTTGTTTTAGGTATTTTGTGTGTTCCACTTAATTTAGTGTAATTAGTCCTAGTTGACTCAGGTTTAGTTAGATTTTTCCTTCTGTTGTTCCTCTGCATCATGCTACTGTCATAAAATTTCAATGTCTTACCTAACTTAAGAGTTTTGTGCATTGTGTTTTGGAGAGAAAGAAATCATTACTTTTTTTCTTTAGATTCATCCACTGATTCTATCACCTATGACACATTCCCCCTGAATATTTGTTTGTTTATTTATGTATTTGCTTGGGGGATGGAATTAACAAACAGAAATAACTGAATGAATCAGGGTAGTGAAAAACATTTATAAACTTATCATTTTGGTATTGGTACGATCCTGTTCTGGTTAGTTAGCCGAGGGAGTAAATCATCCGGAGTTTCATCTCTCAATCTCCTCCTACACCCACTCAGCATCACAGTATGGACTCCCCAATGCAACTGATCTGCACGTATTTGTACTCTGGGAGGAAATTGAAGCCCCCATAGGAAAAACTCAAAGCCTACAGACATATGCACAAAACCAGGGGACATGCTCAGTTCTGCAGGCCTGGAAGTGTGAGAGAAGGCTATTTATTGAGTTTCCCCTCTGCCCCTGGTAAAGATGAAACATGCACAAGTCATTAAACACACATATACTTACATGAAAGTCTGACTGATACTGGAGCTTCCAGTGCCCGTAAACCAGGTACTGGGGTACTCCATTTCCTTCTTGATAATTAGCGCCATTGAAAAAAAAACGGTGCCTTTCCTAATATTAACTGACTCTCAGACAAATGTACTGCTTGAAGACCCTGCCACTATTCGCATTTTCCAGCAGGAGTCACAAATCTTCATTGCATTCAGTTTATTCTCAGATGAGCTCATGCATGTTTCTATGTGCATCTTTACACTTAAACAAATACAGCTAACCTCTGTTGTTATATTCCATATATATTTGTCGTGACTGGCCTTTTTTCTCAAATGATGGATTTCTGAAACTAAAACTGACAGTATTCTAAAATATTTATATTGCCACATCATCGACACATGTTCTAATATGACATAGCATTCCCCTGGACCATAGTGCGACTTAGAGACAAGATATAACATGCCCTTCACGGTAAAACACTAGATAGGTGCAACACTTAATGTCAACGTTGTCAATGTCAATGTTGACTTAATGTCAACGTTAAATTCATGGATTCGCAAATTAAGTAACACGGTTACAGTACAAAAACGAGCAGAGCTGTGTATGGCATGACTATCTCGCGGCGGCGACAAAATATGCTTATCCTTCTAATTATTCAGAAGAAAATATATTTGCAAGCACAGCCGTTCACGGCTTCCGTACAAAAAGCTGTCACTACGCTACAGGAAGAATACACGACCAATATAGGATTTACACAAGTCTGCTTCTTTTGTTTTATTTAGTAACAACTTTCACAAAAATTGACAGCAATACTGCTAAAAGTGCAGATCTGTTGCCAAATTAAATAAACAAAGAAATTAATCATAAAAATATTCAAAGTATATACAGCCAGGGGCGCCGCTAGCAATTTTGGGCCCTATGACAAAATATGAGGTTGGGCCCCCCTATCACACCCATTCAGATCTCTGGGGGCCCCTAAAGGGCGTGGGCCCTTAGAATTGTCCCAACTTTCCCCCCCTTAGCGGCGCCCCTGTATACAGCTAACCATTTCCAATCGAAAAGTACATACAAGTCTCCAATATAAGTTATACAATGGAGCGCAGATAAAACTTTTAAATAGTAATTAACCAAACTATATAAAGAATACAAGTTTGAATACAGGTAATTTGTATAAATTTTACTGTGTTCAGACTGAAAAATCAGCACCAGCCTTACACACATTGCAGTTCTGCTTTTTTCTTCTTTTAGCATAATTACCCGTTTCACGTTCACGAGGCAGAAGATCCCTGCAAATGTGAAAATTCACAAGTAACAGGCACCATTAACCTCAAGCCATAACAGTCTGCTAGCCTGAACAATAGCAAAGTCTATGTATTACCAATTATTACGCAGGTTGTCACTTTATCAAATCATGACTGTTACTAAGAAGTGGGAGTGAAACGCGTGTCACGAGATCTCGCGATATTACAACATGACGAGATTTCTCGTTGGAGCGAAAAGCCGTTTCACGAATGCGCTGCAAATGAGCTGCTGTAAATATGTCGGCATCTGACTAAATTACTATAGTAGATACCCCAGACACTTTTGAATCTTTTGTGTGTCAGCATTTCGGGTGCCCGGCGGAAAATATAAATGGCGAAAGGGAGACAGACAAAACACGAACCATCTGTAAGGACTGTAGAAAGCTAATGCCGCACACAGCGGCTAATGCTACTACTAACTACTATGCAAAGCCATTTGCAGCACCATCATAGCTCTTTATTTAAATTCACTGCACCGGTGAAGAAAACATTTTTAAAAAAATGTTATGTTTATTATTGGGTGCTTTCCACTTCATGCACCCACATACAGCGCTAGCTTAAAGCAATGCATTCTGGTCCTGACGCAATGCATCATGGTTATATTTTTTATCGCCCGTTGCATTACGTCACCATGTCACATGGTACCAAAACTCCGCGAGAGCAAGACACATCAGGCAGCACCTCTTAGCAGGCTGCACAGGCTGGATCCGCCTCCATTACGACACAACTTTGCCCTTATTGGCTTAAGATTTTAGTTACATACATGACGTTTGTATATCTGCTATTTCTCCCGAGAAGCAGGTAAAGCGGTAACTGCTTTTCAATTAATTTACTTGGTAAAATTAAATTTAAATAAATGATATGAATATTGTAATAGTACTCGTGAGCTTTGTTTGTTGTTAGTTACTGTAATGTTGCGCTGCTTTATTTGTTTAATCGTCTTGTCTGTGAAGACATTCAAGTTAATCAAATAAGAACTGCACTGTACACTGTACATGACCATAAAAACTTTGAATCCTTGAAATAAATGTTTTTGATCTTTTCCTTGGCAGTTATCTTTTTACACAGGGCCTCTATGTACACAATAGTTATTTTTTTCACGACTAACAGTATGGATCAGGAGTTGGTTATTGTAAAAGAAGTAATGTGCATGCAGGTGATATTTGTATAGATTTATATTTACCCCTAGGTGATAAGTTTGACAGTCATTTCTTTTACCGTTTGGCCTCTCGGTTGAACATAATAGTGGCGCGAGCAGCTCCACTTGGTTTTTTAAAAATACTCAGCCATGAACTTTTGGTGAACTCAGGTGAATCCCTTCCTTCAGTAGTAAACCTTGGTAGTTTCAGCCGTTTACACATTGTCTCACTAAAAGGTTGATAATATATTTGTCCTTTTACATAGTGATAAAATATACGCGATAAAAATGTGAATATTCATAGATTCAGGACTAACAAAGTAGCTAACAGAAACTCAGACTAACAAAAGGTGCAAATACATACTCAGTTGGTTCCATTGTGTTGATTACATTATAATGTTTACATTGTAATGATTATATCATGGATATTTGGCATACTTTTTATAAAATCGTAATTCTTATATTCTGCGTTATATAGTGCTAAATAATATTCCATAGATGGATGGACTTTATTAATCCCCGTGGGGAAATTGTGTTTTTTATGTCTCCCTCAACTTACTCTTTGTGGAGTAAGTTGTCCGCGAAGTGCAGCTACCTGTTGGGGCGCCCAGGGAGCTGGGGGTTAAGGGCCTTGCTCAAGGACCCACAGACGTGCTGAGGCTGGGTTAGTTTCAACTGGTGACCTCATTACAGGCACAAGGACTGACCCCTGCCCCCCAACTGTGTATGAGTAGCATTTATGCTGTTTCTTGAGTGTGAGCTAGTACATAAACCAGCTAGTGCTCACCATTGCAAAAATACTCTAGCTTTCTGTCATACACATTTTTTTATTTTCTTACATTGTCCGTTTTTGTTCATAGTCTGTAATATTCTGAATAACGACAATGTAGAGGAAAAACAGATTAAATTCTCCTTGTTTGTAATTTCCCCATGTAATCCACTGCCTTGTGGTAAGAGGTGCAAAAGTCAGACGCGTTGAATGATGAGGATACGATATTGAGTTTAGTTCTTGAGAGGATTTATTCATATGATATTTTAACACACAGTACTTTGAACTGGTTTGTTTGGCGCAAAAGGGCCGATATGCAGACACCATCACACATGGCAAATACGGTCAATGACTGTTTCACTTTGCACCTTCAGCCCTGAGCCGCGTAATCTCAGCACCTTTAATAACAACCATTGCTGCCTCCTACAGGTGGGAATACACTTAGACAATAGTAAATATCACTAAGGCAGGCAAGTACCTCTCGTTTCAAGTGTTGCAATACTATATAACATTATATTATAAACAATAAATACGAATAAATAAAAACATTAAACAAATAAACATAATCAATAATATTCATGAATAATTATGCTTAATATACAAATAAAAGAATAGCTCCTGCAGATGATTTCAGATAACTACTGGAACAATGAGTTCTGGAGGGGAGCAAGCTCTGTTACATGCTATAGAAATGTTGATCTGATTCCTTTCATTATCAGATTGTTACCACTGTTAAAAACCACAGATATTGTATTCTGATTGTATGCATTTCCTTATTAGGGCATGTCAGTTACTTCTGTTAAAAAATCCGTTTATTCTGACGTCGTAAATTTCCTGATCAGAGTTTACCCTCTTTAAAGTGATGGAGGTCCACTTGTGCGAAAGATACATCGATATGCATATGAGATTTCGTTTGTGCCAAAAATATGTAAATAGCACACAGTCCATGTCGACTGAGCATGTGACAAAGAATTTTTCTGTGACAATTCTATTTTGTCAATGAGTTTGTCTGTGGAGCCCCTGAAGGGACCTAATGGTGTCCGCTAATTAGATACCCAGAAATAAACTGTGTGGCTCCTGCCCAAGCATTGCTGCCCAAACAGCAGCTTCCTCCTTATGCCACCGAGGGAGGAGTAGCCAGTGGTTCCCCTGCCCCTTCCCCTCTCCCCCCTGCAGACGAGGATCATAACCATTCAGCACCCGACTCTACCTCCTTCTCGGTGAAGAAGTGCCGTGGCGAAACACTCAGGCAGCAGGACGAGGTAGCAGAAATTCTTGCCCCTATGTTGGTATGTCCAAATCCTCAAGGGGGAGATAAGGTTTGCTCATCTGACACTGTAGATGAAGGAGTTGAACATAAGAACATAAGAACTATACAAACGAGACGAGGCCATTCGGCCCATCAAGCTCGCTTGGGGAGAACTAAACTAATAGCTCAGAGTCGTTAAAATCTTATCTAGCTCTGATTTAAAGGAACCCAAGGATTCAGCTTGCACTACATTATCAGGAAGACTATTCCATACTCTACACGCTGCGTAAAGAAGTGCTTCCTTAAATCCAGCTTGAAATGTTCTCCCGCTAATTTCCACCTATGGCCACGAGTTCGTGTATTTAAACTAATGCTGAAGTAACTATTTGGTTGAACAGCATCCAAACCTGTTAGAATCTTATATACCTGGATCATGTCCCCCCTCAATCTCCTTTGCTTGAGACTGAACAGATTTAGCTCAAGTAACCGTTCCTCGTATGACATTCCTCTAAGACCAGGAATCATTTTTGTGGCCCTACGCTGCACCTTTTCTAAGGCCACAATGTCCTTTTTAAGATATGGTGACCAAACCTGCACACAATATTCTAGGTGAGGTCTCACCAAGGAATTGTATAATCTTAGCATTACCTCCCTTGACTTAAACTCCACACACCTGGAGATATACCCCAACATCCTATTGGCCTTTTTTATTGCTTCCCCACACTGGCGAGAATGGGACATGGAAGCATCAACATACACACCAAGGTCTTTCTCATGATCAGCTACCTTTATTTCAGTGACACCCATGAAATACCTGTACTTTATATTTCTGCTCCCTAGATGGAGTACCTTATATTTATCGACGTTAAATTTCATCTGCCAGGTATCGGCCCAGTCACTAATTAAATCAAGATCCCGCTGTAGCTGCTGAGCCACTAATTCAGTATCTGCTACACCACCCACCTTGGTGTCATCTGCAAATTTCACCAGTTTACTGTATATATTGGTATCCATATCATTTATGTAAATTAGGAACAATAGTGGTCCTAAAATCGAACCCTGCGGTACCCCACTATGAACGCAAGCCCACTGTGAGTTGAAGGACATTGCCAGTGACCTGCTGGACCCCAGGCAGAACAGGCCTCACCATGCGACAGCCCTTCAGAGACTGGTCCTCCTGCGCATGGACTGGGGCATGATGCATCAGTTTAAACAGGAGCCTGGTAAATCCTGCGAGTGCTACACCAAGCGACTGATGGCAGCATTCTCCAACTACAGTGGGATGGACTCCACAACGGACCGAGAGTGTATGTGATGTAAAATACACTAAGATAGGTAAAAACTCTTTTGTGGACTAAGTAAAACAAACATTTTATGTTCTAGTTTTCTTAAAACTACTGAAACAAATAATTGGCTACACTGCAGTTCCGCTGTTTTGTTTGGCACCCCTGCATGTCGTGCATTGTGTGGAAAAAACCTGAAGGCTGAGGAATGTTACGTAACACAGCTAGAATGTAAAAACTCTCTCTGGTGTAATTCACTGCATAAAACCAATGGTGTTAAGTGTGATGTCTTCTTCATAACACTCCCTGATGTTTGTGTCCGTGACCATGAGATAGGGTGGGCTGCTTTTCTTCCTTCCTTTGACTAGTATTCCTCCTAAATTGTTCATCTGTATTTGCTGCATTGGTACTTGATGTGCGTGTGCCTTGTGTCACGATCGCCATTTAACGGGAGCGGCGGACGGGCAAGAAACAGGCAAGGCAGGCAGGATACGGGGATTTATTAGGAACACGGGGTGCAGGAAACATCTCACGCAGACGGACTTCAATGACGGACACTGAACTCTAGTAAGACATGAACTCAAATAGACAGGACTGATTGAAAATAATCGGACACAGCTGGGTACGATCAGGGAAGCACACGTGGATAATCAGGGGGCGTGGCACACACGGTGGTCAGACTGTCCGGGACCTCCTCGGGGACTAGGGCAGGAAAGTCTGGAGCTGGGTCAGGGACAGGAGTGGGGCCAGGAACAAGAGCCCCAGGGGGCACAGTCATTTGAGGCGGAGGGAGCGCCTCGGGCGTGGGCTCTGGGGCCGCAGGGGGCAGCGGAGGCGGCTGCTCAGGAGCTACGGGCAAAGCAGGCGGCGGCTGCTCGGGCTCTGGGGCCGCAGGGGGCAGCGGAGGCGGCTGCTCGGGCTGCGCAGGAGCTATGGGCGACGAAGGCAACTGCTCAGACGCTGTAGCAGGAACCCAGGACTTTATGCTCAGCCCACTGCTGTTAACTCCGATGACTCACAACTGAGCAGCAATGCACATTTCGAATTCCATCATCAACATCAGGCAGATGACAAGACTGTTGTGGGTCTCATCAATAAAAACGGTGACTCAGCATACAAAGAGGAAGTGTGATGACTATCGGACTGCTGCAGAGCCAACAACCTGTCTCTGAATGTTGACCAAAGAGATGGTTGTTGACGTTAGAAGAACACAAAACACAGAGTGACCACTCTCTGCTGCACATCGATGGCTCATCTGTGGAGATCGTAGAGAGTACCAGATTCCTTGTTGTCCATCTGGCGGAGAATCTCACCAGGTCCTTCAACATCAGCTCCATAGTAAGGAAAGCACAGCAGCACCTCTACTCTCCACGGAAGCTCAGAAAAGCCCATCTCCCATTCTCACACTCTATTGGGGAACTGTTGAAAGCACCCTGAGCAGCTGCATCACGGTCTGCTTTGAGAACTGTGTCGCCTCAGATCACAAGTCCCTACAACAGATAGTGATGACAGGTGAGAAAATCATTGGGAGTATCGTGTTAGAGAAATATGTACTTTTTTTATCATCATTTTGCTAGACGCTTAGAAACAACACCCTGCCGCAGCTTGATCTTAATTGAGCAATAACACGTCTCAAGAACTGTCGCTTGAATATTTCCACCCCATATATGGTGACAAACAATGTTCAATGTCAGTTGCATATCCTGTTTGTGTACCTCAATAAAAGACACTGCGAGGGGAGTTACTCTTTCGAAGTTGGCTGAGTTCGACTGAGAGGCTGACACCTCGAGGTCAGGACCGGGCTTCCCTTTGTAAGGAAAAGTGGTAAAAATGTCCCAAGGTTCTTGGTTGATCATTTGAATGCAGACAATGTTAGGAATTTATGATCATGGGGGAAGCCAGGGAGAGAATGGGGGTTCCAGTTGGCACCACTATGGTGATAAGGATAAGATAAGGTGATAAGAATTGAATTACAATGATCATAAAAGTCTCCACCCTGTCCTGTCCCGTCCCTGTCTCAGGATCCTCACACTCCAGGGGGTCACTCTTTATATGTAAATTCACTCACAACACCTACACACAACACCTTGGTGGGGAGGGCCTTTTTGGGTATAAAGGGGGGTGAAGAACTGTCTTCAATTTGTATCTGAGCTGCCTTTCAGTACCCGGTGTGTCTCTACACTGTATTACATTGTATTATTTTTGCTGTTCAATAAACCATCATTTTGCTGAAACTGCGGAGACTCTGCAAGTGGATTCCCTACACCTTGCAGCAAGTAAAACGTCATCACAGCTGTCTGCGTTGTTCTGTGTTCAGAGACTGGTTTGTTTCCAGCGCATCTTCAGAAGAAGATAACCCTAACATATCTCTCCCCTCCATCACAGATATTCACACCACACACTGCATCCGCAAAGCCACCACCATTGTGGATGACCCCACCCACCCCTCACATTATCGTTTCACCCTCCTGCCTTCTGGAAATAGGTCCCGGAGCATTCGGGCCTTTACAGCCAGACTCAAACAGCTTTATCCCCCATGCCGTCAGACTACTGAACTCTCAGGGACTAATCTGATACCACACACACATACACTCATTAACACACTTTATTATTTAACTACTATTTTTTATCTTATTGTCGCCATGTTTACAGTTACTTTTATTTATTTTTATTGCTACCTCATTGGACAACCAAACTGCGCCTTCTCAGTACTGGGTTTACTGTGCTGTTTGTGCTCGTTGGTGTCAGTTGTCCTCTCTTTTTGCACTGTCCTGCAATGTTTGCACAGTTTTTGCTCATTATGCACCATACAGTATGTTGCTAGGTTGGTATGTGTTAGTCTTCTGTTAATTTAAGTAGCACCTTGGTCCGAGGGAAACAGTTTCTTTTGTAACTGTACTATACTCAACTGTGTAAAGTTAAAAATAACATTAAAGACCTACTTGACTTTTACTGAACAGGTGCTAAAGTGAAATTACTTGCTTCTGGGAAAGAACTCCAGCTGAAATTCTGTACAACAATTATGGGAGACATATGGGAAGGACGCGGTGTCAGACCTGCCCCAGTGGGACGAATGTGGTTTTCCTAGTAACAGCAGCTTCAGTCCCAATCAGATAAGCCAGATGCGTCTGAAATTAGAGGAACGGGATCAGACTGGTTGCTCAGGGACTAATGTGGTAGAACTAAAACAGAGACAAATTGGACGGTGTTTCAATTGTGGGAAAATGAGACAAAGCAGGCAGAGGAGATGCGGGTGGCAAAGAAGCATGAGATAAGGAATGCAGAGAATGTGGATGAGGGTGAGACTCCTGTGAAAACTGTGTATTGAAAATTAGGGCCATAGTATTGTCATCCATCCTGTCAGGGTATGGAAATACACTGAGGGTAAATGGCCTAATGCAGGAAGTGTCTTAATCCTATAACATCCAGCTGATTCAGGCTGTGGGGGACAGTGTAGTACTGCACTCTTCTGGCTGGGACCTTGAATAAATGAATGAATGTTACATTTATACAGCCCTTTTCTAAGATACACAAAGAGCTTTACAGAAGCACTGGGGAGCCACTTCAACCCAAACGTGAGGCAGCAGGAGAGGGGGCCCAGGCAGAGAGAACAGCCAACAAGACGGGTGCTTCCACAGACAGGACGGGGGCCCCGGCAGACCAACGCTGACGACTCCTGGGACCAAGTCAACAGAGCAGCTGTCGTCATTGTGACTCACCCTCATACATCCATCCATTGTCTAAACCGCTTATGCTACTGGGTCGCGGGGGGTCCAGAGCCTATCCTGGCAGGATCTGTGCACGAGGCAGGGAACAACCCAGGACGGGGGGGGCAGCTCATTGCAAGGCACATTCACACACCATTCACACACACATGCACTCCTACGGCCAATTTAGCAAGAGAGAACATGCAAACTCCCCACACATGTGACCCAGGCGGAGACTCGAACCTGAGTCCCAGTGGTGGGAGGTAACAGTGCTAATCACTGCACCACCAAGCAGCCCCACCCTCATACATGATTTCTGATTCTTGATTTTAATCCCCTTTTCTGTTTTTGGCAACATATAAAGTGCTGTGAATGTCACTGTCAGATTGTCATATCATCCTCCAGTTGTCCCTTGTCACCCTGGATGCACATTGAGTGTTTGCTAAATATTTTATCTTGTAGTGTTCCTGATTTTTTCCTGTGTTTTAATTTGCAATTCTCAAATTTCATGACTGGCATCCGTGGGGACGATTAATTAAACCTGTTAACTCTGCACTTCAATTTCAAACTGTTGGTAACATGTGTACATATTTTTGTCTGATCTTTTCACCACCAGGTGGCGATATAGCAACTCCAGAGTTATTGATGGCTAGAACAAAAAAAACACAGTAACACAGAGGTGTAGCTAAAAATTCTGGGCCCCTGACAGAATGTCACCTTGCGCCCTCTGTCGAATTTTACATTCTGTGAAAGAGATTTGTTGAGCCATCTTCCAATGTAATCCAATCCAGCTCTTTATTTGAAAAGCACTTTAAACAACCTTATGGACCAAAGTGCTGCACAAAGGAATAAATAAAAACATTCACACACTTAAAAACGAAGTAAAAGAAATTTAATAAAAACCAAAACATTCAATGTGAGTAAAAGGCCATTAATAAAAATTTAAAAAAATCAATTAATTAATAAAGAAAAGGCTAAGATTAAAATAAGATTTACTATTAAAATTAACATCTCACAATGTGTCAAAGGTGAAGGAGAAGAGATTAGAAGAGATTTAAAAACGGACAGAGGGGATTCCTCTCTAATGTGAAAAGGCAAGTCATTCCACATTTTAGGAGCTGCGACTGCAAAGGCTCGATCCCCTCTAAGCTCACGCTGAGTCTTAGGAACCGTCAGGAACAGCTGATCAGCTGACCTGAGAGAGCGGGTGGGGGTGTAAGGGTGAAGCAGCTCACAGAGGTCAGATGGAGCAAGACCACTGAGGGCTTTAAAAGCAAATAACAGAATTTTAAAATGAATCCTAAAATGTACGGGCAGCCAGTGGAGTGAGGCTAAAATGGGGGAGACATGCTCATATTTCCATGTGCGGCAGCATTTTGAACCTTCTGGAGGTGAACAATAGTGGAGCCTCTAACCCCAACATAGAGGGCGTTACAGTGGTCCAAACTAGTAGTGACAAAAGAGTGGATTACTGTCTCAAAGTGCTGCCTAGAAAGAATTGGCTTTATTTTGGCCAACTGCCTCAATTGTAAAAAGCTTGACTTGACAACTAACCTTATCTGAGTGTCAAACTTAAGGTTGGTGTCGACTTTATGTGTGTGATGTGTGATGACTGGTTTACAATATTGTTCCAAGGAACCTAAAATTACAGTGGAGGTCAGAGGAGTGGAGTTACCAAAAACCAACACTTCTGTCCATTACCTCCCCACTTCCTTGTTAGTTACAATATTTGTTCTGCATTACTGTACTGCTTTGGAGCCTTTTGATATTAAGGTGAATAACACAGGTGAAAAATTAAGGTGAAAAAAGAGACAGATGCATTGACAGCAGTCGTGGCCACACTTTGGACTGGGAGTGTAAGAGCAAAGGAAACTGAATCCACTATGTTCTGTCCTGTAAATTTTTATTAAACACCACATGACACACATACGAGTCCTGTTTTAACTTTCAGGGCTGATGGTCTGCAGCCTGGCTTGTGTTCTACAGTGCAGCGCAGGTGCAGTCACTGTGCTGAGCCCGGCGTTATATTAATGACGCAGCCTTTCACACTGACCAGTGAGAAATAACCTTGAAAATGACTGTGCTCTTTGTGGTTCTCCTTTTTTCTTACCACCAAGCAAGAGACTAAACATATTTTCTACTTATCAGTTATCAGAAATCAGAAATGTCATGCAGTAATCAGAGGTTAGACAGCAAGAATGACTTTTGTATTTTTATCTTTTGTCAATCTTTTATCCAGCGACTACTAATTCTCATCGGGGTCTGGAGAGGGTGGGACCTGTCCCAGGAAGCACAGAGCACAGGCCTGCATGGGATGCCATTCCACACAAGCAAAAACAATTAAGATGGTCAGATTTGCCTCACTGTGTGATTTTGACTGAAAGATGAACTAAGCACAGTCTTGTGTGTATAAAAATGCGTAGATTCATTTAACTTTAACAATGAGATTCAGCAACATGACCTTATAGTGTTAATGATCGGTATCTTACTGGTATTAACTGAATTATGCAAAATTCTACATTATTCTATATTATTGCACCCAAATTGTTCATACTGACTAAATGTAATTACTGACATCCTGGACATACTGCTTTTTAGGTTTGAATTTAAAATGTTAGTAGACAAATTCATGCTGTCAATAACATCTCACTTGCTCACCCACTTTTAGATAAAAATACCCTTTGTGGTTTTTCTAGTGAAGCAGTGGGCCTGAGCTGAGGACCTGATGGTTGTGTGGTTTTCGCTCACTGAGAAGAGAGACACAAACACCCTGCTCTCAGTCGGTCAGTCTTCCTGTAAAATGCAGAGGTGAGACTGCTAGTGGAAAATTACTGACTGCAGCGTCAACAACACATATAAACAGCAGCACAAACAAAATGTTCCACAAATGCAGGACATCTGTATGCTTACAGCACACATCAGACACGCTGACCCTCAGCACTGAGCTCCTCCAGGCTCTGTGCTCTCCCTCTTCTCTTCAATTTCTACACAAATCACTGCTGCTCCAGTGAAGATCCTGAATTTTGCAGGTGATACTACTGTGTTTGCCATCATAACTGAAGGTGATGAGTCTGCCTACAGACTGGAAGTCGTACAGCTGACCATCCAGTTCTGAACTCACATTATCCCAAATGTCCACATGCTTAGACTCCTCTCATCATCAGGGAGGAGCGTCCCTTGGCACTGTAGAGTAGATGGATGAGAGCAGGCTGATAACAAGGCTGTCATCAATTTTATGTGACACCTCTCACCCCCCCAGCAGACTATGGAGGCCCGTAAGGGCAGCTCCTTCAGTAAGAGACTCAGACACCCGGCGTGTGACAGAACGGTACCGCAGGTCATTGGGCCCCACAGCAGTCAGGCTTTATAATCTGCACTCTGCTCATTGAACTTTTCCCCTGTTCACTGTCTTCTGATACAGTTTCTATCTGCTGCTGATCTGCAATATTGTTCCTCCTTATTCACTGATGTGCAGTGTTGCATTGAGCCAGTGCATTATGCCCTGTGTGGCAGCTTCCTTTGGGAGGCTAATATCTGGCACATGAGCAATAATGTTACATGCAATAGGATTGTGTATAAGTTAAGGATTGTGTATAAGTTAATTTTAATATTCCTATAATATTCCTCTGTATGTAATATATTCTTATTTTTTGTTTCTATTATTACCCTATATTTATATATACATCCATTTCTTTTACATTCATAATGATGTTGTTTGTTGTTTTGTGCCCCACTGCTCTTGTAACAAGCCTCAGTCTTGACTCTCCCTTTTAAGGTCTTGGCCTTAAATCACACTCGATATAGGTGGTGTCGTCCCCATCACCCTGACCAGGATACATGCTGTAAGATTAATGGATGGTGTTTATCTGTGTGATGAAAAAGAATGTGAATAAAACAAAAATGTACCATTATAAATGGGAGCCCTAGGATGTGTGGTGGTTAGAGATGTGGACTGATGAGAATTTTGCTTTTCTAAAGTTCTGTTGTGAAAACTGTACATTCCGTTCCATGTACAGTAGTGATATGTAGCAATCATGTGCTCCAGTCAAATGTCCAGCTGCATGAATAATAATGGTGGCTTGTTTGGATAAAATAACTTAGGCTGAATACTTGAAAGCGTGACCTGGGTGAGGTAGAGAGGAAACAGGGTCTTACAAGAAGCAGATATTGTTCTGTCTGTGTGGTTTTTACTCTTTGCAAAGTGAGTCCAGCACAGTGCAGTCAGTGGGTCAGTCTTCCTGAGCTGCATCTAACCAGTGGAAACATCTGCAGCACTGCAGAGAAGCACTCAGCAGACAAACAAACCCAAACAGCTTACAGCTGTATGTCACTTTTGGACAGAGGTGGACAAAGTACACAACTTCACTACTTGAGTTAAGTATAGATACTCCTCGTCAAATAATACTCAAAGTTTTTCAGTTAATTTTTTACTTCAGTTAAAGTACTGGAGTATTTGCATCTAAAAATACTTAAGTATTCAAAAGTACATTATGTTTTAAATGCAAGACATTTTTCAGAACCTAATGACTCCTGAACACCCCACTGAATACACTGACTGGCTTGTACATCTTGTAGAATAAAAAGCTTGTGGAATATGATACAATGACTATAGAAACACAACTGACATAACAAAAGTACAGCCATTGTCATTTTCATCTTATTTAACACCCCCCACCCCACTCACACAAAAGAGCATGGTAGTGTTCTTACAGAGCCGTAGCAGTGTGTGTGTGTGCATGTGTGCATGTGTGTTTGTGTGTGTGTGTGTCTATGTGTGTGTGTGTTTGTGTGTCTGTGTATGTTTGTGTGTGTGTCTATGTGTGTGTATGTTTGTGAGCCAAGTAACAAGACAGGGAGCAAGAAACAAAACTCCTCTTTCTTAATTATCCACATCGTTATTAACGACACAGGTATATATACAGGTACATATACAGGTACATGTATATACTCAAAAATACATCCAGAACACACAATTAAATGAAAAACGTAATTTAAGAACACTTGAAATTTTCATTCAGTTTCTTTCATCTGTTTAATATAATCGATCAGTCCCTGTGCGTTTGCCCCAAACCATTCAGCATGGTACACAAGGGAGACAAGTAAGCATGTGTGACATCAAAGAACTGATTGCAGCAACTCAGCCTTTCCACAACATTAAAGCCGCTTATTCCCCCCCATGCCATGAAGAAATAATCCTCTGTGGCTCCCCTCTCCCCCTCCCTCAGCCCCCAGTCTGGCTTGAACATTTGCACTTCCAGTAAAAATGCGCCCCAAACACACTGACACCAAACTCAGCACCGGTGCTCCGTAAAATCCCGTGATTCAGTCTCAGAAGCACTGGCTCCCCTGCCCTCCTCTGAACATTATTAAAGCTACACCCTGAACACTCTGTGTGACTGACATGAATGAGAAGCATCTTTATTCATAATCTCTGTAGCGGAGGTCAGAATACAGAGTGTCATTATTCCCGTCTTTCTTCTGTCTCCTGGGTTTTGGCTTCTTAAGGTTCAGGGCAGCGTAATTCAGTGTGTCCTCGTCATGGCACTGTGGAGACAAAGATGGCAGAATTGGATGGATCAAATCGGTTTGCTATTACCTATTTTCACAAATAGCACTTAAAATGCTGATCCCAGGATGGAAATCAGTCTGAGGTTCATTTGTTTTACTGACGATTTGTAATTTGAAATATTTATTACATACTTGCTTGCGTGACCATTCCACTTTTGATATATCACTGTTCTTTTCATCTGTTTAAAATATATAACACATCAATATATTATTTAATTTCGCACGGTATCATACCGTGGTCAGATAACATTCCGAATTTTCAAGCAATCAACATCCTTTTTGTCTCAAAAATGAAAGTAAAAATGACTTCTGTCAATTTAAGTGTGCATGTTTGGATACGTGTCATTTGTTCTCATATATCATATATAATAAAATTGCTATAAAGGAGATCTTGGTAATAAAAGTTATTGATATGCAACTTATTGCAACATGTATATTTCAATAGATTTTGCAAAATATGAAAGATATAATACAAAAATGTAAATCTTACAGTACAAAAAGGTTTATATAAATAAGGTGAGATTTAATAATGGATTTTAAAACTGTATTACCTGCAAGAGTGTTTTAATATGAAAATGTTATCTATCATAAAACAATTTTATATTTCTATAATTTGTTAAAATCTACATTTTGTCCTTCTGAGTGCATAAAGCCGGGCAGCGTACCTGCACAGTGTGTACAGGTCAGTTTACATCTTATACAAATGAGAGCAACGTTCAGAATAATGCTGCAAGATAAAACTATCAGCAAGCCAGAGTGAAGAGGATCAGCAGCTTCTGAAAGCCTGTAACAAAGAGATAGATTTCAGCATAATGATATAGAGACACATTTCCCATTTGCCTTACATTACATTAGTTAAAGATCAAATCGATAACACATTACAGCAGTTGTTTTGTAAATAGTCCATTTTAACATGAACTTCTAGTATTTTGCATTTTAACAATTTATATTAATATTTGAAATAATTATTAAATTAGGCTCCGGACCCCCCGCGACCCAATAGGATAAGCGGTTTGGAAAATGGATGGATGGATGGATATTAATATTTGAAATAATTATTAAATTAGGCTCCGGACCCCCCGCGACCCAATAGGATAAGCGGTTTGGAAAATGGATGGATGGATGATAATTATTAAATTAACATCTGTGTAATTTAATTTAAGCACTTAAATTAGAAAATTCATTACATTAAAAAAGAAATAAATGTCTTAATAGCAGAATAAGCTAAATAAAACTTTGAAGCAGATATACTCTCCACACTGGGTGCTACCATCTATATCCAGCTGTGTGCCGTTCCCAAACAGCATCTCCCCACACTGGGTGTTACCATCTATATCCAGCTATGTGCCGTTCCCAAACAGCATCTCCCCACACATGGCCACAGCGCAGTAGTAAGTCCCAGCATCGGAGAGGCTGAGGTTCCCCTTGGGGAGGCTGTAGACGCAGCTCCGTGTAGGAGATCCAGCCTCAGGGGCTCTTCTCACACTCATCACTGCTGTTTCCATGGCTGTAAATGACTCCAGGAAGGGATTCTCCTGATCCATGTCTGAACCAGTAAACACTGTGTTCTCCTGCACAGCTCCCAGTCTCTATCGTACACTGCAGGCTCACAGAGTCTCCTGGCTGCAATGTGTCAGACACAGGCTGCTGTACCACAGTCCTGCTGTTGGAGTCTTTACCTGAAAAGCAAAATAGTCATGATGACAGCCCTTTGAGAATAACAATGGAAAATACAGATCCTCAAAAATTGTTCTTACAGATTTTTGGAACTGAATCGATGTTCTTCTAGCCATCCAAGAAATCAGTAACTTCTTGGAGAACAGCTGACATTCTTCTCTCTTTTTATTGTATTACTGCTTATTAGTATATATCAGGTAACACTATACATTAACTGCACCTACATAATACCTAAATAAAAATTATATGATAATAACA